>NC_046375.1:16988387-17191340 GCF_011125445.2 Fundulus heteroclitus | reverse complement strand
AAAAAAGCCTTAAAACAAATGAATGTTTTATTACTGTAGTGTAGTTTCACGCTGAGAAAAACAACCTTTATTTTGAGGCTAGTTATGTTATGAAGAAAATCCAACAAAAAAAAGCTGTTTTTATCAAAATCACCAGCGCTATAGTTTCTGGTAAACCTGCTGTTATAACTTTTTAGACTGCTTTTAGCTAACAGGTCAATCCTTATTCTTCTCCTTTAACATTTCAGAGGGTGGATCATATACAGAGAAGAACCTTTCACCTTTCCTATATGCACAATTTCCTCTCTTATGACCCCCCCTACCCCCTCCCCCTCTTCCCTTCAGCTAATCCCCACAGGCTTTCTAAAGCCTTTAGGTCTTGGGAATCAGTGGGTCTTCTTTTAGAGGTGACCCATGCTTAGATTTCTGTTAAAAACAGATTTTAAATCAAATGAAGTATAGTCATAAATGCCAGGCCCTCTTACGAAGGTTCTCCGAGCCTTTTGAAAAGCAACAGGCCCACAGCCTCCCAGATCCCCCCCATTTACTTGACAGTTCACTGCTAAAAGGGAACTAAAAGTAAGTAAAATTCTCTTGAAATGAGTGTTTTTGTCCTTGATTTAAGCAGGTTAATAAGATTATCTGCCAATGGAATGAGTACTTCTACCCCTAAAATAAGATAATTAGATAAACTGCACTTGAAGTAAGATCATGGAGATAAGTTATTCCTATGTTTCGTGCAAAAATCTCATTCAATTGGCAGATCATTTAAACATGCTACTCAAATCAAGGACACATGCACTCATTTCAAGGAAATTTTACTTACTTTTAGTTCCATTTTTGCAGTGTATACCCAACCTTACTTACTAATTGCAAATGTGGCCATATGTTTCGGATGATTATCTGGTTGAAGGTTGAGAGGCCGGACAGACGACACCATACACCCTTAACAAATTTCCAAAAAGCCCACAGCATCACAGATCCTCCGCCATACACGTGTTCGTTGTTGGCTTTATGGCAAGCCTTCCTTTCATACTTGTTGCCAAAAAACTCCGTACAATTTGTGCTTGTGCTGGTGGGGCAGGAAAGGCTTCCTCCTGGCGAGTGGTGGTCACGGTGACTTGGTGAGCTTCTCTTTTGAAGAGGAAAGTTGGGGAGTATTAATTAAAAGTTCAAAGACACTACATCAGCCTTTAAAAGTAAAGAATTTTAGTGTTGTGGTGCCAGTAAGTTGGGAGTGTGCTGTACAGAAATAAACATTAACTGATTGAACCAAGAGTGATTATTAGGAATAAATGAATGTTGGGGGGGAGAAAAAAAACTTTATTATTCAAATATTTTGCAGAGGTTTTTGCTTTTAAAGGACTTTAAACTTGGTCTTCTTGCCGTGCAGTGGTGCTGTGTCTTTAAAAGCGCTCTCGTCATGTTATTGTCTGTTTTACCTGTGTTTAAAACTTTCTCTCACCTGGTTCCCTACGTATTCATCATTGCATTGATCCGTTTATTTCCTTTTTCTTTTTTGTGAAATGGATTCATATCTCTATCAGTTAAATGGAATTAAAAGAGCATGACTGTGACGGATTGTGTCCAGTCTGAATGTTGTAAAAAGCACCTAAACTGTTCTCTATTTCCCTTCACGCTTTCCAAGGTCCAACTCAATAGGGTAAGAATCACCCAGCCGGTTATGTCACATTCGTTGCCTGTCGCTAAGACCTCTTAGCTCAGTATATCTCAGTCAGATCAGCAGTTAACACCAGCTGGATGGCATCAGAGTGCATTTGGCCAGCTTAGAAATAGTTGCTGTCACGGCCGGCAGCTGAACTCGGTCAGCTGTTGATCTCTGCAAAGGTTCCCTCCTGAGTGATTGTCTGTGGCTCTTCTTTAACCGGACAAAGTTAAATCTCTTGTCAGGGTTCACTAGTTTTTAACTGGAAATTTGGACAGTATTAAAAGTGGCAAAGAAATCCTACATTATCTCCCAAACATCTCCACTGCAACATTGGAATATTCCTGTTGGCAAAGATGTTTGATATGAAAGGAGACGCCGCAGGGCGATCGCTGCACATGTCGAGGTTGCTTCTGTGTGTAATCTTGGCTAATCATTGACTTCTCTCTCACCACGCTCTCTGGGGACAGATACTCTGTCAGGCACTCTATGAGCATGCCTACCATGAGGTAAACACTGTGTGTGTGTGTGTGTGTGTGTGTGTGTGTGTGTGTGTGTGTGTGTGTGTTGGAGATGCTTTTTTTTGGCCCTGTAGGGCAGCTTGAAATACCTGACATGTTTTCACAAGTTCCCACCCTCTCTTATCAGATGGCGTCCCTCCTTCCCGTTTATACAAATGTGTAAAAAATGTGTTTATGCTAGAAACTCTGTCTATCCCCCCTCCAACATAATTCACAACCAGTGATTTCAGATTTATATCTGTGTATTCAAACGGTTCTATTTTCAGAATATACCAAAAAAAAAAAACATTTTTTTTTAAAACCATGTTAATGTTTTGTTCACAGAAACTCCCCCAGCTTCAGATCCTTTGAAGAGAAAGTTGAAAATACAGTTTCCACCATCAAGGTAAGCTGTATTTGCGTGTAATGTTTTTAGGTAGCGTGAGCTTATATTATCAAAAGTGGTAAGCAGCAATTTTGCGTCATATTCAAGATGTGAAAAGCTGTCAGTTGTTGACATTTAACTTTTCTACCAGGAAACAGGATGTCTGAATCCTTAGAAAATCCAGCTGATGCGCTACCTTGCAAAAAAGCATTTCTTGCAACAATTTACCTCTTGTGATGAAGAATAATTGTTTCAGTTTCAGACTTTAGACCTCACTAAGACTGCAATAATACAAGTTTTAAATTTTTATCTTAGTATTACTCAATCTCATTACTGCGTTTGACACATTTGACCTTAACGTACTGATTAATAGACTGGAACAGTGGATGGGATTGTCTGGCCCTTAGATGCTATGTGGCAGACCGGGACCACTAGTTAACGTTTAGTAATTTTAAATCTTAGTGGGGGTCATAAAGGGTCCATTTCCAGGCCATTTTTATTTAACATTTAGATTATTCCCCTAGCTGAGATTGTAATTTTTACAATATATTTTACCATATGTATGATGATTACACACAACTTTTATCCCTTTTTCACCACCACATTTATATGTAGTTGAGGTCAAAGATAACACATAACCCTGAAAATATATTTTAAACAATGAAAAATGGTGGTGGCAGCATCATACTGTGGAAATGCTTTTTTTTCCCAGCAGGTACACAGTTTGTTATTATAGGTTTATTAGAGCTGATAGGAAGATAGATGGTCTTAGGTCAGTGTTTGATGAAAACCTGTTAGAACTTTTAGCCTTAGTTGGGCTGTCCCATAAAATCTTTATGAAATACATTAAAGTTTGTGCTTGTGAGACGAAAAAATGAAAGAAGGTGGAACACTTTGCAAGGCTTTATCGGACGGGTCCTTTTTGTCGTTGCTACAACAAGTAGATAATCATGTTTCTTTTGAGGGTCAGCTGCTGTAAGTCTGAGGCCAAGTGTCGTCAAAAGATAACACTCTTAGGTGACTACACGATGGTGCCAGAAACAAATTAGGGTTTTGTCTGTATAATGTGGCCGCTGTCATAGTGAATAAAGAGCTAAAGGTCAGATTAATCTTGGGTGTCCTCTTTTAGAGGGTTTTTTCAGGCATGTCCCACTGGGTCAGGGGTCTGCAACCTGTGGCTCCAGAACCGCTTGTGGTTCTTTACACCTTCAGCTTTGGCTCTTAAAAACTTAGACCAAAAATGCGGGGAGGGAAAAAACTGGTCAATGTTTCTAAATGTAAAGGTAATTTAAAATTGCTAGCTCTAGGATGTATTTAGTTCTGCAATATATGCATAACATTTCCAGAAAGAAAGAAACCAATGCTGTATAGAATATTTTACTATAGATGAATAAAGTATCTTTTTGTCAATAGGTTTCAAACGACTTGCTTTTCCATCATTTGATGCCATTTGCTATAAAAATCAAAAGTCCAATTGAAGAAAATGCATTAAACCTAAATATAAAAATGCTGTTGGTTGAAACAATAAAAACTGTTGATCTTTAATTAAAAAAAATGTAAACAAAGTTCCTATAGTATACTCTAAAAACAAGCTCTTGTTTCAAAGAGATGTGTAACTTGTGTGGCTCTAAACAAAATTTGTTAGACCGAGGGCAAAAATGGCTCTGCGGGTTGTAAAGGTTACTGACCCCTGCACTGGGTGGAGGCTCCGGGGAAAACCTGGAACTCGTTGGATCGACTATATACTCAAGATTCTCTTTCTCCAGGGAAAAACTTGGGATCCCCCTGAATGCACTTGGGAGCTTTGTTGGGAAGGGTCTCCTCTCCACGGTGATATTCCAGCCACAAAATTGCATTATGGCTGCAAAATGACAGTAAAGATTATTGATTGATGAACTAAACTTTAGGATTACCATTGATGTTTCTTTCATTTTATTGGAAATCTGGATAAAAAGCTCTCAAAAAATGCTACAAGCCTGTTTGGATCAGTTGGAGTTGGTCAAAATGTTCTACCCTGAATAAAATATGTTACATACTGATCTCCAACCTTTACATTGATGGCATTTCCAATGTTGGCTCCTTGTGGCCTTTTTAATCGTCAGAGTGCTCTGCAGAAAGTATATTTCCTTTGATTCTTTTTATAAACAACAGAGATATTTAGTGTTTTAATGTACAAAGTTTTTTCTGAAATAATCAGCATAAAGATTTATTTTTTATTAAATTTTTCTTTTAGCTCTTTTGACACGAGCCCTTACATCTGTCCATCATCTGGTGGGGAAGGATGCTCCGCCTCTTTGTGTCCGTATTGTTGCTTGCTCTAATTTAATTGATTAGTTGAAATACTTTAGCCTTTTTTGTTGTGGTGCACCCGTTTTGAAGAGATGTTTCCCAGCTGTGGTCAACCAGAGAGCTTTAGGCTCTACACCACACTGGCAGTATGTTTCCGCAGTGAGCTTCTGTGGCTGGGAAGTTTCTTCTTCACATGTTACAGTGAAACAGAGAGCTGAACACTATAATCTGTGTGTAATTACTATCATATAGTGTGACAGTGAGAGCGTGGATTATTTATATCCTCTCTGACACACCGTGGCGTCCTCTGCTTGAACTTCTGTTACTAACTTGGTTTTAGGACGGCTGGTTTCTACTCGCTGCTGCCCAGTAGGGGAAAGTAACTAGATGCCTATTGTAATTTTTCTTCTAATAAGCTGTTGAAACACCTTTATTAGGGTGTAAAGCTAGGGTTTTAAGCGCTTGTCGCTTGATGGTGGTGTTTTTGAGAGCTTAAATCTTGTTGCACAGCACCAGAACTATTGTAGTACCGAATTAATACATGTTCTTTATAATTTCATAATGCGTGATGTTTTTTTTTTCTTCCTCTGTTCTTCATCTCTTTCTGATACCAGACTAAAGTTGGAGGCACTGGGACCGGAGGCAGCTTCGAGGAAGTCCTCTCGTCTGCAGCCAACGCCAGCGTTCAGGAAACACCCACTAACAACCTGACTGACCCTGCGGAGAGACCCTGTTAGGACTCCAAAGCGCCGCTCTTCCTCCTCTCCTTCTCTCTTGCTGTATCACAGCACATTGTTGTGTATCTACTAGAACTTCTGACCAAAGCGGAAAGCAATGTTTTGATTTGCAGACAAATCTTTTGCGTAAACCTTGCGACACTCGTGAAATTGCTGGCAATGCCGCGTTAATTAGGCTTGGCTAAAATACCTTCGCTTTCATTTCGGAATCTCAAAATGGCCGACTATAGAAGCACGTGGGCTCTCACCAGACAATGAATGGGGAAAAAAATTCATTGTTGAGGCTCTTGGCTTCCAGACACTCAGTTGTAGTTGAGATTCTCTAAAACGAGATCATAGTTCATATTTCTAATGTCTTTCTAACTTCATCAAAAATTACATTTTGTTCTCCTTTAATCCCAGTATTAGTCTGACGCCATTAAAACGGCTCCATTTTCAGTCTGTTGCACTATAAATAATTCTTTGTGTTTTAGTTAAACGCAGTTTTATCTACAAAAACTGGCTCAAACGTTTTCACTTGTTACACTACCACACCTACAGGTCATGCATACTACGTGTCCCATTTACTTTATTACACATTACCTACTAACTAATAAAACATGTTTGTGTTGTGTGCATAACAATTTATGGCTACTATTTCAAAAATAAAAAACTGCATGGATTTACAAAACAATATGTTAAACAAGCCGTAGGGAAGTTTTTTTTCCATTGAATCTGTGTGGGCTCTTTAGAACTTTGCCATGAAATTGACTTTTCCAGTGAATTCATGTATTTTCAACTGTTTAAATGTTTTCACACTATGAAGGATTCCCTCCTCCTTCCCGAAGGCTCCAGAAGATGCCAGTAACCCACTATTTATTTTTTTATTTTTTTTATTAAATTAAATTCACATCAGCATTCATGTACTGAAAGAACCATTTTTCCAGTCTGTGAGGTAATAAATGTTTTGGTAATGGAAAATGCAAAGGATGGGATTGGCATTTACATAACAAACAACTTTTTAATACCTTAGTCACATTTACCAGAGACGAGTTTAACAGAGGTGTAAATATTAACGATCATTCATCCCAAAGCAAATGGAGAAAGCAATCGACGCCGAATGTACGAGCCTGCTTCAGCTCTGCAAACGAGAAATGAAAGCAAAATCTAATGCAACGCCCTGAATCATGACGCAGAACCTCATTTTGTGACATGATTCGTTTCTGTTCCTCCTGTGCATATTCCAGTGACAGCGTGAAATATTCATATTACGGAGGAAACTATCTGTTTGAGACATGTGGTGCTGCAACATTTACTTTTTTTTTTTTTATAGATAACTTTTGTTGGATTTTACCTGATAATGTGTACAATGTTACAGTATTTAAAACTTACCAATAAACACGGTGGATGTAGGAAATTTTGCTTTGGAGAGTTTTCTAAACCACAGATAAGCATGTAAGACAATGGATATTTGTTTGTTTGGATGTGTGTGTATAGATAGGTAGATAGATAGATGAAATAAATAAAACCAGTTTATGTTAAACCAGAAATCTGTTTCATCATCAGCCAGTCTGAACAGGGTGGAGCAGGATTTTGCGCTCTGACTGGATGTTTGGTTCTGCTTGTACATGCAGGGTGTGCTCCAGGCTGCTTTCTCCGTCCATGAGGATAAATTAGTATTTTTTTTTCCTTCTTGCCCACAGTCAGGACTAGTGTGACTTTGTGTGTTAGTGTTCAGATTCTGAGCCGTCAGTCTGTGAGTTCTTCTGCTCCTTGGCGCTCCTTCCTCTTTGTTCGTTTAGAGAGCCGAGCAGCTGGAGGACATCCGGGTGGTCGAAGCGACCTTAAAAGGGCGTAAAAACCGAAGAGTCGGAAATCGGGCTGCTTTGAAACTGTTAAATGCAAATTCCATAATGCAAATGAAATGTCAAATTTCCAGAACGATAGAGGGAGAGTTACTCTGGGGCCGGGCCCGTACCTGTAGTGGAGTCGAAGAACTCCTGGAGTCTTCCTGGCGTTCCCTCCAGCTCTTCGTACTCATGAGCCTGCATGATCATCTCCAGGAGGTCAAACTGTTTCACCAGCCTGGCCTCTGGACTACTCTGGGACTCGTATTCCTGCCAAACACACAAAAACTCTTGTTTCACCTAAACAATACACTAAGGCTGCAGGGAAAACGTATTTGCCACATCAAATTTCTTCTTTTTAAGTTTGAATCTTAAGTTTGAAGTATTTAGGTTTGAATCCCGGTTGCGTCAAGAAGGGCGTCCGACATAAAAACTCTGTGAAGTAGGTCTGCAGGTTGTAAGGACTCTCTGGTGACCCCTGAACAAGACAGCAGCTGAAAGGACTCATTCACTCAGATTTCTTCTTTTAGCTTTTTAGCCCCTCTTAAATGTTTTTCAAACATGGTTTGATATAACTTAAAATAAACACATTTTTTTTTAAGTTATGAAGGAAAAAAAAAGATTTCTGACCAACCTGGCTTAGTTTGAAAAAGTAAATCCAACTTAAAAACCCAAATAATGCCTCTTTAGGAGGCAAGTGTTAGGGGTAACTGGCAGTGAGTCTTTAACATCACAGTGGAGAAATTTCTGCCCACTCATCATTGTACAAAGGTTCTGATCCAACCGGATTGTAAAGTTGCCGATAATGAATGGCTTGTTTCAGGTCCTGTCAGAACGTTAGATTTAAGATTGAACTTCGAATAGGGCACATCCAAGAGCTTCTCTTTTTCTAACCCTAACCCTTTTGTAATTTTTTTTTTTTTAGCATTTGGAGGTGTTCTTGCTGATTTGTTTTAAATCATCATCCTGCTGCATAACCCAAGTGTGCTGTAGCTTAAAGCTATATTTGGTAATCCTGTTCAGAAACACTGAGTGAAATGTTCCATCAATCCAGAGACTCATCAATACATTATGTATTTAGAAAAAAATAAATAAAAATCAGACCACTGTAAAAACTCTGACCCTGCCATTCAGTCCAAATGGAGAGAACCTTTGAATGGAGCATTGAAGGGAGGTGAAGGAGGTGGTGGAGCTAAGAGGAGGTGACACTTTCAAGACTTGATAGTCCCCCAACATCACTTACTATAGCTTTAAGGTCACAAATTCATGGCGAGACGTACTCATTCAGGATTTTCTGCTGAATTTGTGGCTCCATCAATTATCTAAAGTTATCCAGATCCTGAGGTGGCAAAGCTGCCCTGGGCCACTAAACTACCATGACTGATGATGCTTTTTCCTGAAATGCTGCATCAGTTTTATGCCAGGCCCAGATGCCGCAGTACAAACACCTTCCAAAAAGTTTCAGTTCCTATCAGTCCACAGAATATGTTTCCAAAAGTTGAGGCAATCTTTAAGATGTCTTTTTGGTCACCCGTGGTTTTGGTCCTAGAACTATCCAGTGTACGCCATTTTCATTCTCTTTTTCTTAATGTTTAACTGAGAACCCTGACTTTAGCTGAAACAAGTGAGGCCTGCAGTGTTTTGGTGTTGACGGAGGTCTTATTTAACATGCTGGAAGAGTTGTGGCTGTGCTCTTGGTTTAACTTTGGTGGGCCAGACGCTCCTGGGGAAGTTCATCATCAATGTTCCATGTTTTCTTCTTTTGTGGATAATGGCTCGCACTGCAATTCAACAGAGACTCAAACCCTTAGAAATGGCCTGGTTCTTGATTTTTATTTTTTATATGGTAATAAGGCTTTGCGAGATCTTTTTAGCCGCCTTCATTCTGTCAGACAACTTCTATTCAACTGATTTCCTAATTGTACAGGTGTCACATGCAGTAGGTCTGGTGAGTGAAATTGGACCAGAGAAAAATCTGGTGATTCGTAGTTAATTCATGTTTGAACAAGAAGGATGAGGGTGGTTTGGAAAACGATTTCCCTTGACAATTGAAATCATTATTTCCAAACTGCTAACTCAAGTTGTGTTTGATTTTAAAATCTGTTTGATAATCTAAAACATTTAAGAGAGACTTAATGGCATAACTGAAAAAATATGTAACAGAAAATAGTTTTTTTCAAAACACTTTAGTTCAAAGGGACAGGAAACACAAGAATCACATGGCTTCATCCAAAATCAGCATACCTCCCACAGCACGTAAATCTCCTGTTTGAGACCCTCCGGCAGCAGATTTGTCAGATGTCTCATTGCTTCCTGAAAGAGAGATGTTTTATTCTTTCTTTCCCTTAAAGTGCCTCATACAGAGAATGTGACTTTAATGAGTTTTTCCTCACTTGCCTCTTCTCTCCTGTGTTTCTCTGCTTTACTGATGTTGTCCGACGGTGCGATATCTCCCACAATGCACTCCGCCATATCATGTACAAGTGCAAGTTTTATGCACCTGAGGGAAGAAATGAGATTCGTAGGCAGGTAAAGGATTCTCCTTTTATTGGAGCGACCATTTTTTCCCTTAAAGGGTATGTAGGGTTGAAATTCCAAAGGGATAGTAATATGAATATAGAACCCACCTGTCTCTGTCTACTGTAGGGTCAGTGATGGTCAGAGACATCATAGCCATCCTGTACATGTGGTCTGACACGCTCTCAGGATTCTTCACCTTTCTGTACACCCAGCCGGTCCGTGGGACCCTCTGCAAAACATCATAGGTCATCAAAAGCTTAAAAATGTAGGCTTAAATGCACAGCTCCATGCAAAATTGTTTATATCCTTTTGCTGTTTTTTTTTTTTACATTTGTCACATAACAACCATGAACATTTATTGATTATATTGGGATTTTATATAATAGATCAGCAGATAGAAGGATTATGAAAAGGAAGCTTTTTTTTTTTACAGTTAAAATTTGAAATGTGTGGCATATGTAATAAGCATCCCCACAGCATGATGCTGTAAACATCAAGTTTCTCCAATGGAATGGAACTCAAGGTATTACATTTACACCGCACACTCCTTTGCATGTAGGTCAACAGGTTGCCGCCCTGTGCACCATTCCTAAGCAGTTTCCCGCTGCAATACATCTGCACAACGCAAACCCGGAATAATGCACGTAGATATGTCTGCCACTTAGTGCTTCTGCAAATAATTGTGTCATTCTTATTCAATTGTTCTTATACAACTTGCATTTGTTTTGTTTGTTAATCCATATTATATAGTTTTACACTTACTCGACTATAGGTTTGTCAAAGTGTCGCACCTTATAACTATAGCAAATTCCTGGTGTAAAATATTAGCCCTGGAGTTTGATGTAGTTAAAATATATAAGACAAACTACTATTTTAAACACTAGAATTTACCTTTTATTAACGAAACACAAACTTTTAAGACGTTTGTGAACTAAGCTAAGTCTAAAAACATTTCATATTTACACTTGATTGGAGGGGGGGGGGGGGGGGGGGGGGGGGGGGAGAAAAAAAAAAAAAAAAAACACTGAACACAAGACAACTCGAGTCATCGCCAGACTTGCGCACTGTACTAAAAAGTGACAATCTTAAATTAATGGGTCCCATCTAAAGTGGAATTAAAATAAACGATTGCACCAATACAACACTTATTTGATCTAAACATAAACGTTGTATTTTTAATTCAAAAGGTTCCACCGCAGTAATAAAGCGGTGGCTTGTTTACATGCCAGGCTATAGCAGCAGACTTTACACGCCAAGTACTTTCGATTCTCTAAAATCCGGACACACACACACACACACAATCCCCATGAACGAGCAAAACTGTAATGATATACGTCTTACTTTTAGCTGTCCGATAAGCTTCATAAACTGCAACATATCACTCATGCCGGTTGATTTCCCAGTGTGGGCCGCCATCTTTATCTGTTGACCCGGATGTAGAAACCCAGCTTGGAAACTGCCGCTAGGTAACAAACGATTCAAATGTGAACCGGTTCAGCTTTTTATCCTCGCATCTGGATGTAATTAATCAAGATAAAAAAGATATGATTCATTTTTTACATATATATAAATGTGGACTCTTTTGAAAAATACCCCATGTGCGAAAATGTTCGCTTTGGTCGATATAAGTATTTAATAACAGTAGGTGGCGCGACGACAGGGAAGACGCGAGCGAGTAAAAAAGCACGAAGAAGAAGGTGCATCCGGAAGTCAGAGAAGCGGCAAATTGGAAAGCGTACATGTAGTAAACAAACCTGTCACATTAGCACGGAACATTAACCAAAATGCCGGCCAAGTTGACGAAACTAAAGCGAATCATAAGAGGGAAGGCGATGGGGGACGTAAAAATCCCAGCGGCGTCAGAGGCGATGGTAGGCGGGTATAATCTGATCGCTTATTTACCGTGTTTTCAGATGGTGTGTGCTAGTTAGCTGCTAAGTGCTGCTGAAATAATCATTTTACCCGTCTCCCCTCAGATTGAACTGGCGGTTCTGCTGTTCCTGAACAGTCTGGCTGAAGAGGCGAGGGTTAAAGCGTTTGAGGAGAAATCTGCAACAATCAGAGCTCAGCATGTTAACGCAGTCACCAAGGTCAGCTCGTTCAGCTTACCTCCTAAAACCAGACTTATAGGAAGCCCAGCTGAGTTTATTTTCGACTTTTATGATCGTAGGATTGCCAAAAACCAATATACGAGTAAGGGCTCCTGTCCCGTGTCCGAGAACTTTACTATTAGTTAGTTTTAGACAAATTAGACACATAAGCTTAAATAACATGCCAAATAAGCATTTGGTATCCAATCAGGGTTTGTATTGTTATTTAATTTAATTTGTATTGTATTTAATTTAGTCAAAGTAACAATTTAAACAGTTCAAGCTTCCCTGACTGACTTGATAAACCGTAGTAGACCAACACAAGCAGATCTGGTGGCTCCCTAAATCATCACTGATGTTGGAAACCTCACACTGGACTGCAGCCAGCTTGAAACACGTTCCTCTGAACTCGTCCTCCACAATCTCAGACCTTGATTTTGAAATATAAGCCATAATTGTTTTTTATCTGGGGACTTAAGCAGGAGGAAACCAGTTCTTTTTTCCATAGTAACATACTTCTGTCAGTTTCTCTGGTTCAACGAGTAGCCCACCTCCTGGGGCACACAGCACGTGTGTGTGTGTGTGTGTGTGTGTGTGTGTGTGTGTGTGTGTGTGTGTGTGTGTGTGTGTGTGGCTCCCGAAGCACTGGTTCAAGGTACTCCATCTCTTGAGAATCTCCTCCAAGTAATTTAAGGAGTTTTGCCTCACAGTCTTCCCATATTTGTGATCATCCCTGCTGTTTTCCTTAACTACAGTTTTTCCTTCCATTGAACCTTCCATCAGAATGATAGGATAAAGGACTTTGTGAACGGCCAGCTTGTATACCTGTATTATACATTTCTGTATGTCTGTAATCTTAAATATTTCTGTATTATGCATCATGTTTATTGGTCTCATGTAGTTTCCTAAGAATATTTTTAGCTGTCTTTTTTGCACAGCCTTTCCATGTACTATATGGATTGGCAACTTTATGTTCGGTTGCAATATTTTCTGGTATTTATTAGGATCAAAGTATAAACGATCATTAAAAGACACCCCTGTTCACTATATATCTCTTTCTATCTATCTATCTATCTATCTATCTATCTATCTATCTATCTATCTATCTATCTATCTATCTATCTATCTATCTATATATATATATATATATATATATATATATATATATATATATATATATATATATATATATATATATATATATATATTTATTTATTTATTTATTTATTTATTTATTTATTTTTATTTTTTTACTGCAACTAATTAACACAAACAGTTTGGAGCCTCACAACAAATCTGAAAAATTGCTTTTTAAATTAAAATACAACAATATTCACGACACCAATAATTAATCCTGCAGCCTTGTAACTCAACCCTATGCAGGAATGACAAAGGTCATACAGACTGGAGACAGCAGAGACAAAAGCTCTGATAATGGGTCAGAATCTGGGAGAGTCCAACTGCATAAATATGGATCCCAGAGCTCTAGATGGAGTGTGACGGTGTAAAGGTGGTATTACTTTAATTACCGAGACTTTGTAGAGGGGCAATATAGCTCTAAACTGCGTCTTGAAATGAAAATGTAACAGATTGTCTCCCCTTTCTCTCTATCAAAACGTAACCTGGCGCGTTTTGGACAGTAAACCCAGCTTCTTTTCATAGAGTATTTTAGATAAAGCATATTTCAGAGCCTCTCTGTAGCTCAGTTTTATTTTTTAAATAAATGTCTTTTTCCAACTCTACTTAAAAATATGGAGCAATGTTCATCTTTCATTTCTGTATGAGCCCCTGGGAGGAAAAACAACAATATTTCAGTGCTTAATATATATCAGTGATTAGGTGCTTGTGTAGAACACGGGAATGAATGTCTGTTTTTGGAAAGGAAGCGTCGTCTGACCAGGATCGTTTCTGTGGAACAGGAAATGAAAAGTCTCTCTTGTGTGGAGGATCGGGAGCAGGAGGCTGTTTGGCTGAGGTTCCATGACTGAGTTTTGTGCAGGCAAGCATTCATGAAAGGCACTAAGACAAAACAAATGGAATTGGACAGTTTTTTGATTAAAAAACAATTTGATTAAACGTGGCAGACTCTCTTCACCTGGGAGTAATAAGAGCCATTTGCCCGTATTCACAAAGATTCTCAGTCTTCTCAGAGCTCCTGCATTAGCCTAAACATTCCCACCTAGGAGTCTTGGCTTATGATTGGTTGATGGTACAAGAAGAAAAAAACAACACAAATGCGCATTTAGTGAACTATCTAATCACATGCACGTTTGTTTTAAAAGGAGGTCGGAGCACGATTCTAGCCGCGCTTTTCTGAGTGCTTTGAAGTTTCCTTAAATGCGTATTTGCAGCATTGAAGCACACAACAGGACGGTGGTGAAGGTGACCCAGCACAATGCTATGAACAACCGTTTTCAGGACTGCAGTGGGACAATAAGCAGAACATTTCCTTGTCTGATCCAATCTAATGCTTAACCTTAGAGACCTGCTCCACCATCGCTCCCTTTAGTGACAGGTGAAGGTCATCGGCACCTGACTGAACCACCTTTTTATTGAATGCATTAGGCTTCTAGCTGCGTTTACCACTAATTTGTCCAATTTCATCCACGTTTCTGCCAGATGTAACTCCTCTTGTAGAGTACTGTCCAGATCGCACTCTTATCACCTAAAGCCAATAACCTGTCGTCTGTGTCAGAGCAGTATTAGTAGAGTAACCTGTCTATGTGCATGCTGCACTCTTGTAAGGAAAACGTTTGATCATTTGATTATGAGCACAGCAAGTAGCTTCGTTGGTCTACGGTTAGTCGGTGAAAGGCACATTTCCATCTTTAGGTAGAGGCGTCGTTTTAGATTTTTTTCCAAAGGTCTGGGAAGGATGCACTAATCATAGATGGATTAAAAATGTGACAGATTGGTTTTACCAGCATATGGGCAGCCATTTTAACACGCTTCCATTAAGGCTGTCAATGCCAGGTTTTGCATCCTCTGTAGGTTCTTTCTAACAGTTTGGTAATCCACGATCTCCAGATTAAAGTGGCACATTTTACGCTGCTTTAAGTCATTCAGAATTTGATAACAACTGTCCCCAGAGTTCATCTGAGCTCTCAGACCGTTAACTTTATTCATAAAAAGATTATTCAGATAGTTGGCGACCTCTGCTGGCCTGGTGAGGGATCTCCATCACGTTCCACAAACCTGGGAATAGACTTATTCCTTTTACAAATCCCAACGGTCAATGTTTTCCACTGTTTCCAAGTGTCATTGCAGATTCACTGATTGTTTGCTTGAAATAATTTCTCTTTTTGGTAAAGTTTACTTTTGTCACTCGGTTCCTGGGTTTGCAGAAGATTCTGCACAGTCCCCTGATTTCTGAGCAGCCGCTTTGACCGTATCCCTCTGTCTGAAGTTTGTCCGCTTCCATAATTATTTACAGCTTCTAATAATTTATCCATAGGTTTTTAGATTGAATTGGAGTGGGGGGGACGTTTTAACCTGAATGCTTAGATTCATTTTCAAATACAACTTTAATGAGATGAATAAAACGAACATTTTCTGTTGTGTTTTGGTGACATGACCTAAATGGTTGTTTATTTTTTTCTTTATAGAAAATGTTGAAAAGGGCAAGAGGATGAAGAGGACGAGGATTACTGTGATGAGCATGATCTCATTTGTTAAAATTAGTTTTATCCTCCTCTACAAATTCATCATTTTACTGTTTTCTGATGAATGTGTTTTGATTTGTGTCCCGGCTCTCACCCCGAATCTCTCCAAACGACAAACTTGGTTATGTTTTCTCAGTAATCCAGAGCTTTGCTCGACGGGCGATCCCAAACTAATTGCAGAGGGTCTGAACTCCTTTCTGCGCTGAAACAGGCCCGTGTTTTTTAGGCGCTCCTTCCCACAGCCCTGGCGCCCCGACATCCGCACGGCCCTCGTCTCGCTCTCCGCTCATCCGTCATGCTTTCTGTCTTCAGCTGCACGCTTCACGGCCCCCTTCGAATTCCTCGCTTCGTCACGGCACACGGAATATCTGCGCCCTCAGATGATATCCTGCTAATTCCTTATCACCACGAAGTTAAGACAAGAAGGTCGGAGTCGGAGACGGATCTGTTCAGCGTTTGTTTTATGACAGAAAAAAAATTATTATTATTTTTCATTTGGGGGATAATCTGTGTAAATGTAGCAGAAAGCATGAAGTTCTGTTGAAGTTATTGTATCTATGAGAAGCATGTTTTTTTTTGTATGTTTCTGTACATCTTGTAAAGTAATACCGCTCTAACTTGCATGTCGTCACGTTACGTCTACGGTCTGTGGTTTCATGTGATGGAGCAACACAGCCTAGTGTGTTATTGTTAAGTCGTAGTGTATGAGTGGGTTTCTTTTTGGTTTTGAATAAAAATCTAAAAAAGTGTCAGTCTGCATGTTCACCCTCATTGAATCGCCTTTATTTGCTTCTCCAGGTTCGCACATGTAGAGACTGAATTTCCTTTTGCCCGTTCCTCTCTGCAGAATATTTCGAGCTCAGTCAGAGGAATAGGAAAGCAAGTCTTAACCCAGATCAACTGGATTTAGGAATAGACTTTGACTAGGCCGGTCTAACTCTTCAATATTCTCCGATTGTAACCATTCCGCACTTTTAGGGGTTGTTGTCCTGCGAGAAGACGAACCTCCACCCCAGTCTCATCACTGTCTGTGCCTCACATCCTGGAACGCGTTTGATTAGTTGGCTCTGACCAATCCGACCAGCTTCCCTGCTCCTCCAGAAGAGCATCCTCACTGGACACGGCTGCCTCCGTGTTCTGCTGTGGGGGGGGGGGTGTTTTGCGGCCAAGGTGCAGCGTTAGCTTTCTGACACACTTTGTGTTCTGCTGGTGGATCAGATTGTGGGCTCATTTTGGCTAGTTCTCAGATTCAAGGCCTGTTGGCTTAGGAGGACAGTAGGGCTGGGTGATATGAACCAAAGATAATATCTCGATATTTTTTAGGCTAAATATATGTTTATCTCTGTTTTTATTTCTTAAAGTAATTATAGTAATTAAGTAATTTCTAAATAAAAGCATTATCCCCATTATCCCAAATGTCCAGGAGGCACTTTTTTTTTTTTTTTTTTACCAAAAGCTCTAGATATATATGAGAAACAGCTGAAAAATAACGTACTGGATTACATAAAAGTATAATTCTATGGCAACATTGTCCCTTTCAATACAAACAATATAGTTTCATCTTGTATCTCGTAAAATGTCAACATTATTTAAATCAATATCTTGCCCAGTCCTAGAGGACAGTTATGTCTTTGTGGACGTCCTGTGTTGTCAGCGGAGTTTTTGTTGGGTTAACTGAGTGCAGGAGGCAGTATATAAGTGTATGGTAAACCCTTCAGATTTTAAGTTTAAGTTTGCTAGCTGTATATAATTTATTTCAAATTCACAGTATCGCCTAAAAACTCATTTGAAATACATTGAGTTAAGTGGGGGGAAAAAAAGTTTGAAACATATACAATAAATGTGAATATGCATTTCTTACAAGGCTTGCTTCTCAGATTAAAAGTACCTTTTGAACAAAAAAACAACCTTCAAGCCCGTATTAAACATAACTTTTACCAAGCCCTACTTTTGCATGGAAAATCGTGCTGTTTTATTGGTCTGATGCAATAGTCTAACCTTTAATGCAGTGTTTTTATTTGCTGAAGGTGGGGGGGGGGGGGGAATCAGAATGAAAGGCTTTAAAATTTTATCCATCTCTGTTAATCTATATAACATTTCCCTTAGTGAATTGAGTTAAAAAATAAATAAATGAACTTTTCAATAATATTCTAATTTACTGAATATGTCTACTTTTGCGAGGATCTGTATATTGGAGCACAACACAAAGCGGCCTCGGCTCTCCATTCTCTTCTTCCTGTCACTTTTTCAGGGCTCGGTGGAGAAATTCCTTGCCCTTATGTAGTTTTTTTATTTATTTTTTTTCCCTCGCAGAATCTGATCTGGCACCCCTGGGAGCATTGCCTTTTCATGTTTATCTCCCCCGCTCAGATTTGGGGAGGTGTTACTTGGTCGTCTGAGCCCTCCAACACGTCTCTCAGGAGCAGATCTGACCTGCTGCTCGCTCTGGGATTCGCATATTTTCATAAAATGGAGCCTCTGATAACACATCTGCGCGTGTTTTATAAACCCAAATGTAACTGTTATGACTTCTTTCTCCTGAACTCGGTTGATGGCTGCAAGGTAATTTATTCTAGAAAAAAAAAAAGAGCAATGGACTTTATGGGGATTTTAAACTTTCCAGTTCAACATATGTGCCTCTCAGAGATGGTCCATATATCTATGCAGGTTTGCTGCCTGCTGGTTGATGGATGATGTTTCTCTGCAGCAGCTGGCTGGACACCCTAAAGCTCTTCTCACGTGTCATTTTATTGTCCTCCGTTCATTCTTTGCTTTCGCTCCCCCCCCAAAAAAAAAAAAAAACGGGGCTTTCCTTTTATATATACGTGTTCTTGTATATTAAAGTGGAAGCCAAAATAAAATGACGCCTTGCCCAGCTCCCCTCTTTAGATTCCTTCTCTTAAATCATTTTTTCCAACATGAATCCTCTCCGGAATGAGGTCCCACTGCAAATCTCTGGCTGTTTCCTCCTGTGACATTTTTCCAGACAGACTCACGAGTAAAAACTTCACGTTTCTTAACAAGGAACACATGCTTTCTCGGCTTTGTTTAAATCCCGTTGCGTTAGATGGATCTAAAAGCGAACGGACAAGGAAGAACACGGGCTTTTATCGCCACGTTGGCCTCGTAGCCGGGAGATGATGGGATATGAATTGACAGGCTCTGAAGCGATTTGAGAGTAAAGCAGAAGCAATGTGAAATAAATGTAAAAAAAGGCATTCCCAGACCTCTTAATGACGTGAGTAACTGTTTTGGGAATGCAGAACAGCCCAGAGTTCCCAAAACAACTGATAATGCACACCGGGAAGGCAAACAAAAACTTTGATTGTCCTCCAGGTTTTTATTTGTATTATTTTTTTTTTCTTCTTCTTCAGCCCCTCTGACACTCACTCTTCTCTAAATTTGCCTTTTCATCGAGAGGTAGTCAAATCAACCCGTGTAGTTTTGGTTCTCGTTTTCATGAACCAGGGTCTTAATGGATAACACACAGCTCACGGCTGCCGGTAACCTTGGACAGGAAAGGTGCAGACGCACAGTTTATACTATATGTTTCAGTGGGGTGTTAACGGGTAGTGAGGAAATAAAACTGAATCTTTAGTGAAGGGGGAAAAAGAAGTGGCTTTCATGCACGCATCTCTGGCTGAGCCTAAAATCTCAGCAGCAAACTTTAATCGGACTTTATTTTTTACTGCTTTCTAAAGCGCAATGCATTCATTTTACGCAGCTTCCTACTTGTTGAATCTTAAATTTACTTACCCGTGATGCTAATGCATCATCCTTTATAATGAAATAATCGATGCTCAACGTCACAATTCATGATACATTAGATTAAAAAGGGTGAATAAAAAAACACTAATTTATGTTTTAAGTGGGAATTTAGTTCAGATCGTTCTGGTAGTGAACAACAAACACGAATATGTTGAGTTTTTTACCTGTGCGAGCTTTGGAACTAGTTATTTTAAAGGGTGACCTTTCACAGCTGATCTGTCTGAAAGTAGGCCTATGATGAGCTAAATGACTTTTGAAAAGATGTCTTGTTTTGCACCGATCCTGACCAAGTAACTTGAGGCTTTTGAGGGGAGCTCTGATTAAAAGTAAAAGTTTTGTTGTTTTGGATAACAGTTTAGGTAATTAACGGTGTCAAGGTCGAGCGTGCAAGGAGCCGTATTTTTTTTTTTTCCCGCCACGTGGGCTGCGCCAAAACAACCCTGCAGCAGCACTGAGAAATTTCCAGAGAACTTGTGTTGAAAGTGTGCGGAAGATTCCCGCTTTATGCTTTACCTGTGGGGATTTTTGTGAGCAACCGCTTATACAAGCTAGATTTTTCTGTTTTCTTATTGCCACAGATGCCTTCATTTTATTTTTGGGGGTCAAAAGTTAATTGACAGTTCAGGAAGACAGGTCATAGGCAGGACTTAACAGTGAGAATGCTGATTGAACTGAACTAAAAGAGAGCCCCCCCTTCAGAAAGAGCTGCGAAGAGTCGCTGTCCGCGCACTGATCCAAAGCAACAGACGCTGTAGATGTGATAGTGGATCAGAAGGAGGGATGAGGGGGGAAAAAAGGAAAGGAGGGTGGGAGCGTGAGCATGTGCAGGAAGAAAAAGACCTTACCCAAACCTTGAATGTGTTGGAGACTCGACCATCTTATGATGGCTCCTCTCTCGTTTGCTGTCTCCGCGCCGTCCTGCCAACTTGAGTGAACTCATGGAACACGCTCTGGATTTTTTTCTCCAAGAGAACGCTTCCACGCTTCCCCGCCGCAGTCTTTGCATGGACCCAACAGAAGGAATGTTATGGAGCCCTCCACCGACTCATTCAAAGGCGTCCCCGTTGGGTTTTGGGTGTGACGTGACGCGTCTCTGTTGACTGGGTGAACTGAAGGCGAAGGAAAATGCAGATACCGTCATTAATCTGGATGCTGCAGCTCGTGAGCGTTTCCAGAGGCCCGGACGGCGCCGGCGTTCAGAGGTTTAAACGTGAGTCTCACCTTTGTTATCCCTCTCCGAGTCGGCGTGAGCTCCCTCGCGAGGGACAGCAGTAAAGGAGTACATATGGAGACGATAAGCGTGGACTGTGCAGCTCTCAGGGAACAATGTGGTCAGAGATTTCCACTTGATTTACTTGCATGCACACAGAGAAATTCAGGGCTGAGATCACGACTCGTAAAAAGCAAGTTGTCTGGAAAACGTGCCGCTGCAGAACAGGGCCTTTAAAGAAACTGTTAGGCGCGCTGAGGCGACCTAAATAGTGATTATGTTTAGTCCAGATCTGTCCATCCTCTGCCCCGCACGCGTGCAGGATCGATTTCACATTGCCGTTTACCTCTGAACCTGTGACAGGTAGTGATCCGGTGGGCAACAGCTGTCAGCCGGGATGTGCAACGTGCTCGTCAACGAACGGCTGCCTGTCCTGTAAGCCCCGCTTGTTCTTCCACCTGGAGCTGGACGGGATCCAGCAGAGGGGGACGTGTCTGTCCTCCTGTCCCCGAGGTCACTACGGCATGCGCTCTCCCCACATCAGCACTTGCATCAGTAGGTAACAGTGAACGGGAGGACGTCACTTGGTCCAAGACACGTTTGAAAAGTATACTATTGGCTTACAAAGTGATGGACATGCTGTGCAAAAGTATTCGCACCCTATTAGCTTTTGTTTTTTATGTTACAACAGCAAGCCTCTTAGTGTGTGGATTCTATGTGATAGATCAACCCTATGTAGTGCATAATTAAGTCAAAGTAAAATTATATATTTTCTTTCTCTCAACATTTTGCACAGATACAAATCTGAAAAGTGTGGCATGCTTTTACAGCTGCATATCAATTGGGGATTTGTCTCAATAGTTTTTACACATCTAGAGACTAAAACTCCTGGCATTTTTTCTTTCTATTATAGCCGAATAGTAGCCAGATAGCATGAAGAGCATTTATAAATGTTATTGTTTAACTCATAGAAACCCAGAGATTTACCATTGGATATAATTCTGGACTTTAACTAGGCTTTTGTAACATAAATTTGCTTTGATCTAATCCATGTTAGTATGTTAAAATATTTAGGTTTGTTATCGCTCTGAAAGTTGAACCTTCACCTCAGTCCCACTGAATTGCAGCCTGGAACAATTTTTTTTTTTTTTAAATCCTGGATTGACCTGTTTTTGGCTCCATCTATCCATACACAATCTGTGAAATGTGGTATTCTTAATGCTATTTTACTGTAGGTTTTTGGATATAAAGAATCAGTTTGTTTAGGGTTTAATGTAACTTAAGGAATTCTGGATTCATCCACTAGTTTTGTTCCAAATTTATTGCAATCCTCTGGGCATTTAACCAGAGATTGGTGTATTTTAGTGGTTTCTTGCCAAGTAAGCTTTGATTTGCTTAAATGAGGCTGTTCTAATAATAATTCGCTAGGCTCGATCCATTTGTACCATCGTTCCGTTTTGTGTGGCACCAAAGCAGCCCCACAGCATGATAGTACCATCACCATGTTTGCTTGTCTCTGCCCTTTAATTGCTTTGTTTCATTTTAATCAAACTTTTTTTTTTTCAATTTGTTCCAACAACCTTCTAGTCAAAGCAGATCTTTGTTGTTATGCATTAATATTAAAAACTTTTTTTTTTTTTGCTTCCCATAGTTTCAGACAACCTTAAAGTTTTTTTTTCAAATTTTGTTCGTACAGGTTTGTGTTCTACAATCATTTTGCCCAGAAGTTCAACGAAAATGACAACAGAATCCAAGATTATTTTCGCAGACTAATCCATGATTACAAATGTATATATGTCTTTTTTTTTCTTTAATGCATGCAATGAAGTGTCTGCCAGCCCTCTAATAGATTGCAGTCAATGTGGTTAAACAAACAGGCAGTAAGCGTTTTTTCATTCCCGTTGGCCTGCAGAGTGCAAGGCGGACTGCGCTTCCTGCTTCAGCGACAACTTCTGCACACGCTGCCATGCCGGCCACTTTCTGTTCCGGGGCAAATGTGAAAGCAGCTGTCCGTCCGGGCTGACAGCAAACCCGGTGCTGCGAGAGTGCACAGGTACGGCGCGTCTTCCTCAGCACGCATTGGAAATGGTTGCAATGAGGTTCTCCGCAGCTTGCTTATCTTTTTTCTGTCTCGGTCAGAGTGCCCTGAGGGGTGTGAGCTGTGCGTGGGGAGGAACAACTGCACGAGGTGCAGAGCAGACATGTACCACCTCCATGGCCAGTGCAACCACACCTGTCCCCAAGGCCTTGAGCCCGATGCCCAGCTCATGCAGTGCGTCCCCCAAAGTGAGAGATGCTGTCCTTCTCTTACTCGTCTCCCTCTCTCCAACGAGTGTTTTATGTTTTCTTTTTTTCTTTTTGATTGTCCTCTGTCTGATGAAGTTCATTGCGAAGTTGGAGAATGGACGAGTTGGGGTCAGTGTGTTCGGAGGCAAAACGCGACGGTCCACAGGAGGGGAGAGGAAACACGCACACGACTAATTCTGCACTCCCCGAGCACCTCCGGCGACCCCTGCCCTCACCTCGCAGAGATCAGGAAATGTACGGCGAAAAAGAAGCAGAGAAGCAGGTCGGAATGAACTGAGGAAAATCACCTGTAAATTATTAAAAACTTTCAATCTTATCCTGCTCATCTACACGTTCAGGACGTTTCTCAAGCATTCCAGTGAAAATGAAAAAAATAATGATTTGTCCATTTAACATATTTTTTGTTTTGTTTTTTGTTTTGCAGTTTCATGGCAGAAATCTAATAAAATCTCACATTTAGCTGCCGGTGTTTCAAAATACAACTTTCCTGCAATGTTTTACTCTAACAGTTCAAAGTAACCACATCTTTTTTTCCCCCTCCTTTCAAGCGAATGATTTGAACAAATAATGTAGCTTAATTTAAACAACTGCGCGAGGAATAAATCTGATGGTTGCATGCCGACGTTGCTGAACTATGTTTACAATCTGTAATTCGTAATCCTAGTTTTTCATTATGTCAGATGTGTTCCTATATACAGGTTATAACATTTCTGTCTGTTGGAAAAGAGAAGCTCTTCTTTACATTGTTTTTCACCTGGGGGTTGTTTGATCCTGAGTGGCTAGGTTGTGCCATTGTACATACAGTAAAACCCATGGGGGCAATCTTGTTATTTGTGACGTTATTAAAAATTGCAAAGCCATGAACTCATGAAATATTTTCCCACAAATACCTGTCAAAAAATAAAAATGTCCTCTGACCCACAGAGCTAAGCTATAGGGACAGTGGCATGTAGTTTTAATATATGCAATCACATAACTTATAGGATAAAGAAAACAATAATAAAAGAAAACAATAAAAGAAAAATGAAAAAGCAATAAAAAATTTTTTGCCAAAATATGAACGACCAAACAAACATACAAAACCTTAAATTTTATTTAACATTTTTAAAGCATTCAACATTCTTTTTATGTGTATGTTCCAGTTGCGTGTGCGCAGTTGCTGCGGTGCGCGTCGGTGTGTGTGTGTGTGTGTGTGTGTGTGTGTGTGTGTGTGTGTTAGCGCCTCCTCCTGGCCTGCCACACCTCACCAGGCTCTATCGGCGCTATGACTTAGATAAGATGATATTTATATAAGGTACTATTTACTTGGCTTATATTTATACGCAGCCAAATATGGCTTTAGGTGTATAAATATCTCTACCTGGACTTCAGCCGGAGACGTTGTTGGAGGCCCCCCGTTTCCAGGTAAGCTAGCTCCGAAGCTAACAGGCTAACATTGTGCTACTGGAGGTGAACACGCAGACATTAGCTAGAAAAGTATTAAAACTCAGGCTGTCTGGCGGTTATATTACTTTCCATTAGACCAATAAAGCGCTAAGCCCGCGAATAGATACCGCAAACTCTTATTTTATTTAGCAATTTAATATTTGGCTAATGCTAGCTTAGCGGTCAGCTAAGCTTGAGCGGCTACGCTAGTTACCGCTGTTGAAAACAGCCTTTTCTTGCCTAATTTACAGTATTTTAGTAGGTTATGGGAGTATACCACAAACTATGTCGTTCTAGCTGAAAATCAAGCTAGAGAATACTTTTATTGACATGTGGACATTAGCAACTCAGGTGTTATGGTAGGTGGTGTATGAGGGAGTTAGTAGTGTCAACAAACAGATGCACTGGGTTCAGGTAACATCCAGGCAAATCCACTTCCTGACCAGGTAATTATTTCGGTCTCAATAGTTCAAGACTTTTTTGGCAGTGGTGTTGTGTTAGATTGCATTAATTCAACTTTATTCTACCGAGATCGTTTCATAAACGGTGACTAGTCAATTTCTTTTTTCCATCTTTTTCATTACATGCATTTGGCTCCAAAGCTGTTGATGGAAACAACTGATTAAAAGCAAGTTGTTTACTCCTTATGTTTATTTATCTATGGGTTCTTCAAATATGTGGAACCTGATTTAACTATTCTCCAAGTGTGGATTAAAATTGTACAAAAATAAAAATACGAGTATGGAAAGAAATTTCGCATTTATTTCAATGATGGGCAAAATCTGCTCCATTTACCGTTTTTTATTTATTTTTTTGTTAGGTTTTTTTTTTGTTTTTTGTTCCATTTGAATGGGACAAACATTACTATTAAAGATAAGTTGCTGAAATACACACAGCAGTCTTTAAATGACTATTTCATCTATTAAGGGAAAAAAAAAAAGCTCTCCAAAGCAGTTGGCCTCTAAAGCTGCCCACCAGTTCCACCCTTGGCAACCACAACAACAGCCATCAGGCGTTTCCAATAAATGTTAAGATGTTTTTTCCAGGTCTTGTTTATTGTATTATGATTTTTTTTTTTTAACCCATTTTATGTCAGACATATTTTTTTAATGGGATTTCTTGGTTCTACTTGTCTGGCAAAAATCGGGCCTGGTTGTGGTGAGTGAAAATGTCGCTAATCGCAGTTTAATATTTCAACAACGTGTGTGTTTGATTTTTCTACTATGGCCGGGTAGGTTTCTATTTTTAAGAAAGGGAACTCGTTTGAAAACGGCTCTCTGTATTTACTCAGGTTATCTGTGACTGATATTAACATTTGTTTGGTCTGGAACACTTGAATGTAATCAAGGAAGCACAAACAGAGGAAGTTTGCAAGGACGACCGTAGAACCTAGAAAATTAGCTAGTTAACCAGAAATCCACATGTGTATATTTTTCTTTCATCTACTTAGATCAAAGACCAGAGATTGGTCGTTTGAAATAAAATTGTGATGTTTCACATCACCCGAAATTGGAAATGGTTGCTGTCCAGGAAAACCCAGATCGCTGCTTCTCTAATAAAGTCATAAGTTTGTTGAGAATAAAACTCCTTTTTACATTGATTGATATTTAAATTGTACCCTTTAACTCTGAATTAACACAACATAAGGTTTTGTCTCAGTTGGATACTTTTTGCTTGTGAGTTATTGGCCATCAAACTGCAGTTAAATGCACAGTCTTTTAAAAAATCCAAAATAAAAGCCATTTAAAGCTTCTTTTTTGTCTGTATCCATTATTGATTTATAAAGTTTGTGAAATGCCCAAAGAAACTGTCTGCACGGGGATTTTTACCCAGTGCACCGTCTGTTCTTTGTGTGTCAGGGAAGGCTGCAGGGGGATTGGACACACCTAGAAGAGACCCCAGCTACAGGAGACGTATAGCAGGTAAACTGGGATTAGGAATTACATTTTGTGACGATCCATATAGCATCTGTCTGTGGAGAAGACCACAACCTCAGGCTACGGTGGCCCTGAAGTGCAAACCACATCAACAGATCTCTAAACACAACAACAAATTTAAAAAATGACATATTCAAAACAACAAATTAAAAAACAAAACATATGCAAAACCCCAACAGCATCTTGAAAAACAACATTAACTGGAAACAAATGCAAATTAAAAAAACACAACTAAATATTGAAATACACAATAACATCATGAAAGCACAATAACATTTCTTTATTTTTAAAACAGGACAAAAAAATTCAAATCAAAACATTTCCAAAACCACAACATCATCTTAAAATAACACGTCTCCATTGAAACGCTACAACTCGCTAATCGGGAAGACGGCGCCGTTTGGCTTTTGAACCGAAGTTAATGATAACCTGCATGTTTTCAGGCAGAATAACTTCCAGTCATAAAAGCCAAACAATGCCGTCGTCCAATCAGCGACGTTTCACTGGTACCTACCTCTGACAGGTTAACGTCATTGTGTTATTTTACGATGATATTGTGGGTTTGGAAATGTTTTGATTTGAATTTGTTGACCTGTTTTGTTTTAATGTTGTTGTTGTGTATTTCAATATTTATTTATTTTTTTATTTGTATTTGTTTTAAGGTGTTGTGTTCTCCAATTTGTACATGTGCTTAGTTAATGTTGCTTGTGTGTTTTTTTTTGGGTGTTTTTTTTTTTTTTTTTTTTTTTTATTATTATTGTAGTTGTGTTTATAGATTTGTGGAGTAGCCGTCCCACCGGGTTCTGTTGTTTCTCTCCGCAGCATGGCCGGCTGTGGCGAAGTGAACCTCTCGGTGAACGGCCCAGCTCCCTCCAAGCTGAAGGAGGAGGCGGGAGAGGACGCCCTCAGCGGCTCCCCCGCCGCCGTACCCCCGGAGTGCGCCATCTGCCTGCAGAGCTGCGTCCACCCCGTCCGTCTCCCCTGCTGCCACATCTTCTGCTTCCTGTGCGTGAAAGGCGCATCCTGGCACAGCAAGCGCTGCGCCCTCTGCCGCCAAGAAATCCCCGAGGACTTCCTGGAGCGTCCCGTCCTGCTCTCCCTGGAAGAGCTGAAAGCCGCGGCGGCGGGGCTGAGCCGGGGCGGCGGCGGGGGCGGGGAGTCTCGCGGTGACCACGCGTGGTACTACGAAGGGCGCAATGGCTGGTGGCAGTACGACGAGAGGACCAGCCGAGAGCTGGAGGAGGCCTTCATGAAGGGGAGGAAGAGCACCGAGATGCTGATCGCCGGCTTCCTTTACGTGGCAGACCTGGAGAACATGGTGCAGTATCGCAGGAACGAGCACAGCCGCAGGCGCAAGATGAAGAGGGACGTAGTCAACATCCCCAAGAAGGGCGTGGCAGGGCTGAGGTTGGAGTCCGAGGCCGCATCCGTCCCGGCGCCACCGGCGGCGGGCTCCTCGACGGCGGACCGCGTGAGCTCGGCCGACGGCTCGGATTCGTCAGGCCAGCCTCAGTCTTCGTCCTTCGGGATCCTGCTGTCCCTTCCGCCCGTCAGACCTCAAACGCTCCTCGGGCGTCACCTGAACAGCCCGCTGTCTCCGACGCCGTCCACCCTGGAGCAATCCTTCTCTCAGCTCCTCATCAGCCGGCCAGCGGGGGGGGAGGTGGAAGAGGACGAGGAGACGCACACGTGTGAGTCTGCGTCGGGCAGCAGCGAGAGCGAAGAGGAGGAGGAGGAGGAGGAGAGCGATGGAAGGAGACGCACACAACGAGCGCTAAGAGAGAGCCGGCACACCAGAGTTCCTCCGAGGGGCATGCCTTCCAGCTCGGCCCTCAGCCTTCGCTCTCGCAGTCCTGACGGACAGTGCACCGTGACAGAAGTGTAAGACTCCATAGACTCCTACCAGCTCAGCAAAAACACATGAACCCATCTCCAAGGAGAAACACCTCTGCTGTTGTCCTGGTCACCATTCAGACACACTGACCACGTGCCAAATGCCATTTACTACTTATGTCTGTTAAAATAACGACTCGGTTAAATTTAGCCTGCGTTCTAAAGCTTTACAACGCTGCAAACAATTAGCAGGAGTTGCATAAACCCCTTTTTTTTCTTTTTTTTTTTTCTTCCGAAACTGTTTTCAGAGAGAAACGGGAGCAGGCCTGTTTTCTCGCTCATAAATCGGTCCGACTCAGAGAGAGACGCTGACAGATGCTGGGACGCTCGTGTGTTGAACCTCCTGCATAACGATGATGATGATTGAAAGGGACTCGAGGTTTATTTCTCTTAACTGTTCATCTAGTTGGACGCAGCAGTGTACAAGTACGCCGAGCGCTCTGAGAAGTGAAACTGTTTTGCTCAGTGGAGCCTGGTGGCTGGATTTCAAGACTTTATCGTGTCCTTCCTTATTTGTGACCTTCTTTTCTTTCCTAGTTATACCTCCTTTCAGTCTCTTACAGTTTTCCTTCCTTCTTTCTGCCTTTCCTTTCGTATCTCCTCGTGTCCTTCCTTGCTTCCTTCCTCTCTCCCTCATGTTCCCATCCTTTCTCTCCTTACTTCCTTCATTATTTCTTTAAGCTTCCCTCCTTGTTTTTTGGCACATGAGGCCTAAACTCTTGTCTAAGCATCCGACCCAAATTCACAGACTTTTAAACAGCGCTGAAAACTGCACATTTGAGTCTGGAAAAGTTGCTAAGACGTAACGAATTGACCAAAATGTTTTTTTTTAAAGTGCTAAGCAATCCTTTAATAACTCACGGACGTTCCAGCATCTGCACTATTCCTGATCTAAGTCGCGCCCCCTGTGGCCGCGTTCCTCCATCAAGTTTAGAAACGGGTCTTCTGGCGAGTCGCGTCTGAAATTAAGAAACTTGTTTTAATTTTTTTACGTGTGGCACAGGTACACGACTTACTTTGAAATAAAATCATGTTGTTTTCCTCCCTAATCTTTTCAGCTCAGGAATGCGGCTGATACTTTAATGGTTTTTATTTAAAAAAAAAAAAAACTTCTTGAGCGATGAAGTAAAAAAATCAAGCTAAAATGTAGCGCGTTAACATGAGAGCTGCAGAGGGTTAACAGCTTTGTTTTTTTTCTTTTTCCTTCCTGCAGTTTTTCATTTTAAGGAGGTCACTCTGGATGTGATCTGCTGAAATAGAAACGTGTGTGTGTGTGTGTGTGTGTGTGTGTGTGTGTGTGTGTGTGTGTGTGTGAGCAGAGGGAGGCTGTATTCCCTCTGTTTTGGTGTCTTGTTTTAATTATGGCGCGTCGGGGCCGCCGTGAACAGCGCTGGGTGCTGAACAGCTACTGGCAGACCCACTGGAAAGTTTTTGTTTCTATGTTCAGGGACACGCATTTAGGTTTCTATTTTCGACAGAGCAGCCCTAACAGCCACTATCAAAGTAGCTGCATTGACATGTTCTTGGATGAGCTCAGCCTCTTTTACTCCCGCCGCTGCTCGTTTCCCCCCCCCCCCTTTTTTTTTTTTTCCCTCCCGCTGGGTTTGTTTTTAACTTCGTCCTGTCTTGGTTCGACTCTCTGTGACCATTTTCATCTGTGTGGCGTTCTCTCTCGTGATGTTTTGTGAAGCTATTAAAAGTGTTTGTCGATGACTTCAAGTGACATTTTTTTTTTTTTTAAGATTTTATTAAATTAGTAACAAAGCACTCATAAAAACTGTGGTATTTACATGTGTATAAAAAAAAAACAGCGATTTCTCATCTGACATCAAATCAAACTAAACTTTTCCTGCTTTCCATCAGGTTGGATTAGCAGAACGTATCTGCTCAGAAGTTAAAAAGGTTACTTTAGATGACTTGATACTTCATTACCTAACTTTTTTTTTTCATCAGGCAACACAGGGCATGTGGCCTGATGAAACTAAAATTGAACTGCTCAGCCACAATTACCGTTGTTACGTTTGGAGGGAAAATTGAGAAGCTTCCAGGAGGTCAAGGGCCATAGAAACAGGTTTTTATTTTATCAGTGTCACCCCTCTACCTTAATACTAGGGAGCAACCTTGTACCAATAAAGTCAAATCATGCCAGTATGGCACCATCTCCAGATGTCCGTTTGATAGAGCAACCATCTATTTGCACATGCTGGTAACCAGCATCTTTATACGGTGTGTCTGAAATGACAAGACAGACCACATAAACCAATAATGGATGGGATCGAGAAGAAAGAAAATGGGTATATATGCAGAAACCTTTAGGTAGCCTCTGAAAACAGTGGTCAGGCCATCAACGCGTGGCTACAGATGGGTCTAAATGGACAAGGACCCGAAGCGTAATGAATTAGTTAATAAATGGGTTAAAGACAACAGGGTTAGTGTTTTGAAGCGGCCACCACAACGTCCTGATCCACATCTGAGTGGGCAGAGCTGTAAAAAGTGCATGTAAATAAGGCGGCCAACGCACCAGACCCTTGTTCCAGCGGCTCTGTCAGGAGGAATGGGCCCAAAACCCAGACAACTGTTGGGAGACCCAAGTCATGCAGGCACTGTTAAAAGGCAACGTTGCTGTTTATTAAGAACATTTATGTAAGCGTCTGACAGAAGAAAGTCATTAAACATTTATAAAACGTAATTTTCTCTCTTATTATCCTGGCATTTATCAAATGGAAATCATTTTGTGATCCTATTTTAGACTGGCTTAACGTCAGTGGGGAAGAGTCACGTCTCGTTCTGTTTGTAGACCACCAGGGGGAGCTGTTGCACAAAATGACCCAATTTAAAAACCTTCAATCAGAAACTCTTCAACAAGCTCCAGCAAACCAGACAGAAAATAATTAATACACCAACTCTTTACTTTCTTCTGCCCGTAGCCACACACGTAGGCTGTGTTTCAGCCTGGTGGAAATCACGCGTACTTTTATGCAGCATGTGCTGCAGATTCATTGTAAAGACTTGAAAACTTCCCCCAAGAGAGCTAATAGATTTTAAGTCGCATTTTTCCACTTATGGTCATTATATTTCCACATTAATACAGATGTGGTCAGAGAAGTGAGTGGTTTTTAAAGATCATAGAAGCTTTAAACGAGACAGGGGTAAAAAAAAAAAAAAAAAAGTTGCAGTGAAAATTGGATTTAATTATTAAATTAACAAAATGCCACCCGTAAAGCTGCTAAGCTGCAGCCGCGGCCAAGTGAAGAAAAGCCCTGGGTGTTCGTGTGCTGTTGGACCGTGAGTTGAATTAGAATCAAGGCTGAATAGGGTAGATTTTTGGCTAGTGTGTGAGTTTCCAAAGACTGTGTGTTCTGCATATAAAATAACCATAATAACCAGATGTTTGCAGCCTGTAAAAGATACTTTCCACAGATTGTTTTCCATCTTATTTTCATCTTTTTTTGTTTTTTTGTTAAGCCAAATGTTAGAAATAAAAAAAAAAAATCTTAGCCAATCTCTGTCTAATGAGGCCCACGTAGGCCACAGAATGGAAAAAAACGAATGCCGCCAAATGCAAAGAAGTCTTCAGTAAGTTGGACAACCTTCCACCGTCACCGAGAGTTGAGATAAACATCCAACCCAGACGTGGCTCCAGGAGACGTTGGTCTGTTATTGCCATCATCGCTGCATCTGTCCAAACCTCAGAATACCCAGTAGCATGCAAACAAAACAAGGTGGCGTAAAAAGTGCTTTAATCATTAAACCAGTTGTAATATCAGACAAACTCGGACTGTGTAAAAAAAAAAAAAAAAAAGGGAAAAAAAAGCTGGTTTTAAATTTGTGATTTTTGTCAAAAGGTTAATTAAACCCATCAGGCCAGACGTGTAATGATATTTTCCCCTTAAACTCAATACAAGTCTTTTGGATCACTGCGGAGGAATTTGGGCTCTTCTTTGTAGAATTTGGTTAGTTAATTGGGGCCTTTTTTTTGAGCATGCTGCAGCTTCCCAGTCGGATTTAAGTTTGGACTTTGACTAGGCCACTCCAAAAGCCATCTCTTTATATCATTCAGCTAGGAGACAACTTGCTGATGTGCTTTGGATCACTGTCCTGCTGCATAACCCAAGTGTGCCTGAGCTTTATAGAGGGACATATTCCTCCTGTATTTTCTAGGGGAAACCACAATTCAAGTGATGAAACCATGAATTCTGCCCCAAACACATTGTTTCATTTTCAGGATTGCTATTCTTCTTCTGAAATGCTCTGAGTTACCACATTATTTGTGCTGGGATCCTCACTGTCCAGGAAGGTCTACTTTTGTAACATTCAATCTCAGAATATTTCCATACAACATCCATAAAGTGTTGGGTATCATCAATATGTTTGTTGGGAAATTTAAGATCGATCGATTGATCGATCGATATTAAACTACACTGCAAAAAGGGAACTAGAAGAGTATTTTTCCTTCATTTGAGCATGTAAATAAGACTATTTGCCAATGGAATAAGAGTTTTAAAAACATTTCATTCCTCCATCATCTTATTTCAAGTGCAGGATGTCTATATTATCTTAGGTGTACAAATGCTCATTCCACTGGCAAATAGTGTTATTTAGCTGCTCAAATCAAGGAAATATATATACATTTTAAAAATTTTTTGGTTCCCTTTTTGCAGTGTATCTATCTATCTTTCCTTTCTCCCTTCCTTCCAAATAGGATTTATTTTCTCTCTATATAAATGAAAACATTATTTAAGAAAACCTTATTTTCTCTAAATCTACCCGATAATCTGACACGGATGGCGTTTTGTAGGAGGGCTTACTTCTGCTGGACTAATTTCTCTTCTGTATTAATTTTTGTATATCTAAATGTATCTCATTTTCAAATTTGTTGCATAAAACCTGAACAGGTAAAGTGTGAAGGCAGCTCTACACATCATCTGGCAGTGTGTGTTTATGCTGCAGTGAGACATCTGGACAAAATGGAGAGACGGATGCTGGCAAAGGTATAGAAGTGTCCAGAGTTGCAGAACCTTCCCAGCACCAAAATATGAATTCAATAACAGCAGAATGTAAAAGATACATAAAAACTGAACAGGTTAAACGACATGTGATACAGTTGATGTCTTTCTTGGGGAAGGGGGGTTCCTTCTCTTGATTGATGGAGTCACATATTGCAAAAATGACTTCCTGTAACCCATCTTATTTAAAGTACAACTAAAGAAGCCTCCAACTTAAAAAAATAAATAAACCTCGTTTAATCAATGTTTGTTTGCACGTCCTGCTAGCAGAGGACCCAAGGGCCGCTCCAGAACTCACTGGAGGGACTGCCTGTCCCGTCTGGCCTGAGTAAACCTTGCAATCCCTCAGGAGGAGCTGGAGAGTGTCGCTGGCTGGATGTCGGCGCTCCCTCTGGGATGCTTTCCATCGACAAGCCAGTTCACGGCAAGCGAGCGATAATGTTTTGGAACGTGTTGTCTCCAAAGTCCAGAAGCCAATCCTAAATACAGTCCAGTGCAACCAATTATTTTCAGAAGTCCCCTAATTGGTGAGCAGAGTCTACTTGTGTGTAATTTAATCTCTATAAAAGCAGGAAAAGTTACTCAGAGAACATTACTGAACAAACTTTTGATGCCTTCCATCGGATGTTAGATTAAATAGCAGAAAAAAAAAATCTAATTTAAACATCTGTGAAAAAAGGCAGTCAGCTAAAAAAAAAAAATCTTTTTTAGCTGTATGCAAAACGCTATGTGTGACGGACACATGAATGCTACTGAACGCTTACTCCTCACACTCTCCTCAACACACCATCCCCTACGATGAATGGTGGTGGCAGCATCATGATGTGGGCATAGACAGGGACACTGGTGAGAGTTGATGGGAAGAAGAACGGAGTTAACACAGGGAAACAGTGGAAGAAAACCAGTGAGATGCTGCAGAAGGATGGAGACTGTAGTCAGGCCCACACTTTTTAATTTTTTCAAAATTTTTTCCTTGAACATGCAAACAGATGTCGTAGTTGTGGTCTGTCTATCTATGCATGGGCATTTGGCAGGCAGGGAGGGCGTGCATTGACAAGAGATGTATGTCAAAGTGGAGAATGAAGGCAGCGATGCAGACAAAAAAAAATAACATGCACAAATGTTGTAGACACCCGGACTTCGTGTTTTACAGCCGACTGCCCTTGGTCTGAGCATGCTGCGTATGATATGACCAGAGAGACAGACGGAGAGGAGACCTCGGTACTATATGTTTTCAGACACATAGCCGCCCGGTAAATATGTGCACCATACTCCAGCTGAATGCCTCCTGCTGCCCACTTCTTCACACCCTGTGTGAAAACGCACACCCTGTCTCCAGCACCTCCACAAATAGTCCCTTCTCACGCATCTTTCACCACCCTGAGGCTCATAACTGAGCTTTGTTAACATGTGCGTTATTTAGGATCGTTCATATTGTAGAGCAGCACGGCCATATGTGTTATGTTGTATAAAGCGGATATTTGCATTCATATCTAAACGCGAGGCTAATTGTGTTCGTTCAAGACCCCTCAGTTCAAACATCTCTATTTTAATTTTGCTCGTTTTTTTTTTTTTTTTTTTTTTTAACTTAGCGTTGCATATTTTATCCATGTATCTTGTACAGTATTTCTATCCATAACCCCTTAGATTCGCAGACAGGGTAGCTCACCGCTGCAGGAGCCAGATATGACTTCACTCCCTACTGTAACTCTCATCGGCCTCACACCATTAGAGCCTATCAAGTGACACGTCTCCCTAATCCTGGGTGCTACTGAACCATTTATATCAGCAACGTATCATATTATTACTATGATGACGCCTAAAATCATAAAGTCCGGGGCAGGTCTGGTCCGAAGGCCTATGATGACACAGTTTATTTTTGGTCTGTATTTTACGAGTTCGTCATTGGGAAGCTTAATGTGTAGGGAGAGAAAAATCATATACCCAGAAAGCATGTGAAGTTTGGTGCATGCTCCAATAAAACCCCCAAAAAACGTTCTTCACCAGTTAAAACCGAGCTTGGGTGTCAATTGTTAAATAGCACCACAATGAATTAATGTTGAAATTGGGGTAAACTTTTTATAAACATTTTATCTATCTATCTATAAACATTTTAATTAATATTGTTTGTCTCTCTCAATGGAAGGAAAGGTAAAATAAACGATTCCTATACAGACGCATGAATGCGTGCTTGTATCCCTGCAGATGAATTAATTGTGAATTTCCGCAGTCTCGGCCAAACTGAAGTGTTTATTTAAAACCATCAGCCTGCACTGATGTGGGACTTAAATAGTCTTAGTGAACGAGGCATTAGGAAAACATGGCGCCTAAGGGCTTGCGGATGCCATGCAGACTTTTACTTACGTTCCCCCTTCTATCAACATGGGAATCATTTCTGCTCCTGACCTCAATGTAAATGTAAGAAGAGTTTAGTTTAGTAGAAAATAAGTAACACTTGCAATATAACATCAATAACATATTTTACACTCTCATAACTACGTGATAGACTTAATGGCTCAGTTTGCTATAATTATAGCTTTCTCTGAAGCGTCCGAACCCTACAGAACACCATCTATTCAAGCTATTAGTAGTACATCACATAGATCGCATGTGCAGTGCATAGTTTTTAGTTCAATTCAGTGCCTCATATTTTATGTAATGACCTAAACCCATTCACCTGCTCTCCATATATTTATAAATGCAAGCACACATTTTTTCTGACTGAGAGACAATTTTAGAGATCTGAAGAGCAGTCAGAAATTAGCACAAACATCACTATCCCTTTGCCAATTTGGGGAAGTCCAGATGAAGATGACGTGGCTTTTGAATGTTCTAACATAAATGTAAGTTTATTGAAAGGACACCATTGGATGTGTTTTAAGGAAACCCCTAAAAAAAACCTGGGTCCTGCTGTGATGTCTTGAAGAAATTAGGAGAAATCGAGCAAGATATCAGGAAAAAAAGCATTGTGGACTTAAAAAAAATGCCTTATCCTTGGGTAAAACGTCCATACCCCTAAAGTAGTCACATCCCTTCATCTTTTTAAATAGTTATGTGCAAGTATATGAACAACATGGGAAAGTGTAGTCAACATACAGTTGAGGATGGAGACATTTCTGTGTCCCAGAGATGAAAACGTTTTGGTGAGAAATGTGTGCATCAACCCCAGACCAAAAGCCAAAGAGCCTGTACTGACCTGGGTTTGCCAAGGAAGAAGCCATTACTACAAATGCAATTGAAAAAGCCCGATTACATTTTGAACCTATCCACAGGAACCTATACTTTATTAATGTCTGCAGAGGTGCCCTGTTATACTATGAAGCTAAAAGTGATTGGAAATAATTAGCATTATTGAATTTGGAGGAAAAAAGGGAAAAGCTCTATCTTAGTTCTAAAGAATGGGGGTGTCAGGATCATGTTACATTTGTTTCTTGCAGCAGAAGGGATTGGTGCACTTGGAAAAAGTGTTCATTTCATGAGGAAAGAACCTTATGTGGCCATCACATAGCCCTGATCCATCCATCCATCCATCCATCCATCCATCCATCCATCCATCCATCCATTTTCTGACCCGCTTAATCCCTCATGGGGTCGCGGGGGTTGCTGGTGCCTATCTCCAGCGTTCACTGGGCGAGAGGCGGGGTACACCCTGGACAGGTCGCCAGTCTGTCACAGGGCAACCCTGAACCCAGTCCTACTGTAAATGTGTGGACAGGTACAAAGTGACCAACAAATAGGAATTAGTTACACCAGTTCTGTCAGGAGGAATGGGCCAAACTTCAGTGAAACTATGAGAAGCTTGTGGAAAGATACCCAAAATGTTTAAAAGCAAGCCTATGACAAGTTTAGGACAGCCTTGCCTTTTTTGGCCAGGAAATACAGGCCTTTTAAATCATTCTAAATGTGACAACAGCACCCCCTGCTGTTTGGTCTTTACCTGCAGTCAGTAGTATGATGAATACTATTAATAAGCTCTTTAAAATTACAAAACTTAAAGGAGCTATAAGTAAGATATTTACTGTAAAATCAACCCTAATAATTCTCATTTGTCACCTGGGATGGAAGCAACATTCTTTTTAAAGTTGATGAGAGGACCAAAACAATTGGTCCTCTCCATCACCAGTGTCCTTCTGTTCTGTCTCTCTTCGAGGTCAGTCGTGTTTTTCTCTCCTGTCCAGCTTTCACCCCCCCTCCCCCTCTCCTGCTTCTGCTGCTATGTCTTGTCTTTCTGAGCACTTTCTTCATATCAACCGAACTCTGAAAAACATGGATCTGGTAAGCTGGTCTCTCAATGCTATTGATGAAATTTTTTCGACTGGTAGGCAACAAAAGGGGGACCCATCCTGTCCTGATTTGACTATATTTGTGGGATACACCCGATATTCTTGGATGGAAAACGGTGTGTCTTTCGACTTTGTCATTACTGGACATTTGAAACGATTGCATGTTTGGATTCAGGATACTTGGATTTCTACTTATTGTTTTTTTTGGATTTTTGATGTATCAGCAAATACAGCGGATGTCGGTAGCCATTTGGCCTTGATCAGGCTGCCGGCTGCATATGACGCGCTCACTAAAGCAGTGAACGGACAGTTCTGGAAGGTGGAGGAGCAGAGCCGAAAAGCTGGATGTGCTGGAACGCAGACTGGCTTTGGTGGTTGAACTTAAGGGGAGATGGGATAAAATCTGGAAGTGAAGCGCAGAAAAGCCCAACAATTTGGAATATTGGATTTCACCATTTGGAGCCAGCAAAAGACTTAAAGCTGACAGGAAAGCCAGTGCAGCTTGTCTCATAACAAATAACATATTTGGACTATGCCCTCCCTATCTCTACTCCTGGATTGTTATGGGGGAGAGTGCTCAGAACTCTCCCCCGCTCCCTCCTCCCCCGCTGACATCTGCGGATGCTTTCTGAACTGTTGGCCGGCTGATAACATCAAGGACAATGGCCTCTGGATAGTGTTCACGGAAATATAAACACTTTCACCCAAACAGACACACATAACTGATGCTCATATAAACTGATGAACTTACACGCGACTGGTCTCAAATGTTTACCTTCTGCTATATGTGTCTCGTCTCATTTGTGCTTTTTGTGCAAGAGGTTTTTGATATCTCAAACTGTATCCTGTTATAGGATACAGTTTGAGTTATGTTTCTTTCCCTCACACCTTCCTTTTGCTGCCTCTATCTTTTCACAGAGTAATGGCAGCGCCATGTGGGCACCGTGTAAGGCGGTTCCTTGGCAGCAAGGCCACAGTAAATCGTCTCCCCCTGAAATGATTGTGATGTTTGTTTGTTTGTTTGTTATGTTATGGCGATTGTACTGAAACAGCAATTTCCCTCTGGGATTATTAAAATATTTCTGATTTTGTTTCTGATTCTGATTAGTCACATTTTTCCTCTTTCAAACCTAGAGGTACAGTTCGGAACTACTTCGTTTCAGTGTACCCCGTGTTTACTTCCTGGTTTCTCAGCCATGTCATATGAGAGTTCCCAGGGTTCCCAAAAAAGAGCACAGGATTTGATGTCTTATGTTGGCAAAAAAGCAGCAGCCTGCGAAAATGGCAGCCAGTAAGAGAAACGGAACAGAAATAGAACAGAATACAACATCATATACCTATTCTGTGTAAGTAAAAATTCTGGGCAACAACAGACTGTTGAGTAATAATGACACCACGAGGTGTCATTATTAGTTATTTTTTCCTTCAGTGTAACTAAAGTTTTTCTTTAATGTTATTGGCTTTGTATTATTTTCGCCATATGAGGTTCATAGCTAGTTAAAAGTTGACTGCAGGTATAAATCTGACTAGAAACCATTGTTAACTGTTATAAAATAACCTAGATACATGTTACACACTTTAAAATGGATTCTGGGTAATCTTCAGAATGAGAGCATTAAAACAGAAAACAGTAAAAGTTTAGACATATTTGACCCATATATGTATATGTGTGTGTGTATATATATATATATATATATATATATATAATATATATCCATCCATCTATCCATTTTCTAACCCGCTTAATCCCTCATGGGGTCGCAGGGCCTATACTTGTCATATATATATATATATATATTTATATATAAAACAATGTGATGTTGTGATGTTGCCACCACCATGCTTCTCCATGTTTGAATGGTGTATTCAGAACGATGCGCATTGTTGTTTTTCTACCACACATAATGCTTGTTGGACAAAAAGTTAAATGTTTGTTCTCATATAAGCAGAAAATTGTTTCCTGCATGCTGGCTGTGTCCACTACATTGGTGAGGAAAACCTCAAACTAGACTTCTGGTTGTCTTACTTTTAACAATGACCTTTTTCTTGCCACTCATTTATTAGGTAAGATGTGTGGATGTCATTTCAACAGACATTGTCCACCTGAGCTGTGCTTCTCTGCAGCTCCTCCAGAGTTGCATTGAGCCTCTTGCCTGCTTCTCTAATTGATGCTCATGTCCCGCCTGCTAGTTTTGGTAGGGCATGGTAGGCTTGCAGTTGTGCAATATCCTTTCATATTTTTAGAAGATGGACCTAATCCGAGATGTTGAAATCTTTCAGTATTCCATAACCTAACCCTGCTTTAAACTTCTCCACAACCTTATCCCAGACCTCCCAGGTGTATTTCTTGGTCTTTGTGATGGTGTTTGTTCACCATTGTTCCCTAGCAAACCTCTGACAGCATCATAGAGCACCTGGATTTTTTAAAACTGAGTTTTAATCATACACGCACAGTCTGTTTAGTTGTTTTCACTGGATTTAATTTATTGGCATCAACCTAAAGGAGCAGGATTTTTTGTCGCACTACACAACTATGGGATACTTTGTTTTATCACGTAAAATCCCAATGAAATCAAATGCGGGTCATGTAAAAGTCTAAAGACTGTATATTCAGTGTTAAACGATCCTAATAGTCCTTAGCAGCATGGCTGTTTACGCTTCAAACGGCTAAGCATGTGTTTATGCACTGAGGAAAACAAGGTCACATGAATGGGCTAGCAGCCAGATGAAGGCCATGTAGTTGCTCCCAGCTGACCAGTCCACTCAAGCCAAATTAAAATTCGTCATTCGTCACAAGATAAATACATCTCCATAGTCACCTCTGCCAAGCAACACCAGCTAATCCCACGATAGCGCCGCTCTTGTTTTGAAAGGCGACTCTGGTGGGGTCGCCTTTCAAAGACGGAGAAATTTAAACCACATTCTATTTTAATAATGAGCCCCGGAATCCTCCGTGCTTTTGACTCCTTCTCTCTGCACTTAGTGTCTCTGCCTCTCACTTTGCTGCCCTCGCCATGCGCCACTTGAGATGGCCGAACCAACGGACGGACACAAACGCACTGACAGTTTGGACAGTTGGACGATGACGGAGGGAGACAAACTGTGACTCTTAACTCCTCCCGATGCAGCGGGACATTTTGTACCTTATGGAATAAATGGGTGAAAGATTGAAGTGTGGAGTGGTGGGATTGAATTGTACATGCGGGGTCCTGAAAGGTTGACCCGTCGATGTATATAATTCAAGCAATCAAGACTCCCAGCTCATGAACACATTAGGAATCCATGGAAGGTATTTTAGAATCATGGATTCCAGAGTGTTCAGAAGGCAAATGACCCTAATAAAAGTGACCAGGAGATAATAGTTGTTTAATTATTTTTCAAATCTTTAAAATGCTCCTGGTCCAATTAAAGATGAAAACAAAAACAAACTCTGATTCAATAGTTCTTATGGTTTACTTGAAATAAAATTTAACATTTAGATTGTAGCTATTTCCATAACCTTTATATGAGCACGACCTAAGCAGTGGGATGACAGAGACACCCCAGAACACGTACGTAGACTTGAATGCATGCTGTTAGACTCGTGCAAACATCTCCTGATGGTTATGTTTTAGTAAAGGAAAATATTATGCAGCATAAACAAGCGAAAGACTTGTAAAGAGAGGCTGTGAGACATTTCAGGTCATCGGGGCCTCGCCATGCTCAGCCGCCGCACAGAGCAGGGTGGTCCTCTCACTCCTCTATACGCATTTTTCTGACACATGACCATAAGAAGCTCTTTGCCGTCTATTTTGAGGCTGTTGCAGTGGCAACTGACACATGTTGAGCATTTTATCATAGACCCCCACCCTAACCCCAGACTATTGCTCCTGTGAATGACAGTGATGCCACAGATCAGAAGAGTGGTGGCTGGGGGATGTGTGTGTGTGTGTGTGTGTGTGTGTGGGGGGGGGGGGGGTTGCTGTGGTGAGAAGAGGCAAATAATTCAGGCAGCAACTGAAGTGGAGCTTGATTATTTTTATACCTTGCAATATCATCAGTTATTGATGTTTAACTATCCTTGTTGATGCAGCCCCAACATGTCAAGTTCTGGCTGCAGATATAAAGCAAAATTTTCATAGTCATGTTTATTGATTGGAGATTTTTGAATATTAGTTAGTACCAGATTCATCAATGTTTTTTTTGTATTGAATGCCCTAGAGCCATTTTAATTTTGGCTCTAGGGAAGGCCAGGGAACTGGATGGAGTGCCACTACTTCAACCTAATTTGTCTACCCCTAAAATCCAAATTCTTTCTCATCAAACACCTTATTTATCACCACCCAAGCTTGAATACTGCCGTTCGGTTGGCTCTTTGCCAGATCCTCCAGTTATGGAGCCTGCCAGGTTCTGTGGCCTGTGTTGCCCACTAGTCCAGTTGTTTCCTTCTGTCCTTCGAAATCTGCATAAAACCACACTTTATCTCAAATTTGCCTACCTCCTCCTAGTGTTTGGGTCCTCCACAACCGCCACCATTCTAAGTGGTTTGTATTTATTACAATCGATGATGTTTTTTTTTGTACTTTTCAAAATCAGTGTTGTTTTTTTTGTAATTATCTAAATCAGTGGTGTTTTCCCCCTTATATTTATCATGTGCAGTTCTGGGCTACTTAAAAATGTGAAACGGCCAAAGGCGCATTGCATTGCTACTTTAGCAAGAGATTGTAGGTCAGGGGACTGAGGTCCCAGCAGTCTTTGTCATTGTTCCACTTGTTTCTGCTTTTTAAATTGGAATTTTTTTTAATTAGCCCTTATTTTGTGTTATGATTTTAGATATGAGAAATAGTGAGGAGCATGATTTGAGTGGCTATTTCCTTGAATCCAACAATCAATGCACAGTTGTCCTGCAATGCAATGTACTGTCGTCTTTATCATTTTGAGCGGTGGCTAAAACCACTCGGCCTCCGTGTTGTGTCATATCTATGCCCCGACACAATTGAATGATATAGATCAGAAATTATTTGATCAACTTTGCTAAAATCTAAATGTAGGAAATTCTAGTAACTGAGAGAATTATGATTGGAAACAGAAAAACAACTTTAATATAATATTTTGTTTCGACACACGCAGGCACAGACACACAAATAATCCAAATGATTAAAGGTCATACAAACACAGTTTACTTTTCCAGCAATGTGGCCTGTCTACTTTAATGTTGGATGCAGTCTTGATTTAATAAAGCGAGCCTTGAGATATCCTGTTTGTAGAGGACAAACTGCCTGTATGCCTGAAGTGCTGCAACAGGACATGTGGAAAACAGCCAAAGCCAAATGAAAAAGTGGGATTTTTTCCTACTATTCTATAAATAAATGTACTCAACATAATCAGTGTAAAATTGTGCTAATACAAATTAAAGATGCATTAAATACTTTTTTTTTTTTTTTTTTTACAAATCCCTAAGAGCGGGGGTGAATTATTGATGCCAGTGATTGCCACAGACTACACTACAGAATGTAATCGTAAAAGGGTTTACCTATGTATCAAGTACTTTGCAGACAGATCTATAGTTATTTTGAGCTCTAGAGAGGTGAGGTTATATTTAGGCTGAGTATCGATCCCATCAGTCTAAATCATAGGATACATGCCCCTTTCGGGGGTCCTCAGATGTCTGTACCGGTCCCAGGATGGCAACACATTGGCACGTAGTTATGATGTATAGCAACTCATTGAAAAGGGCAGATCAGCACCGTTACTGTAACCAAAACCATAAGACGAGCTGAAGCACGTAACCGGATATTATAAAGGAGGCAGTACTGCAGTTTATCTGGATTTATATTTGAGAGCAGATGCAAACAAATTGTTAAAATTAGACATATTACGGGACTTTAGCCCCCCTTCTGGGGGGCTTGTCGTGGCTTGTTGACGTCAAACAAACCATGGCTACGGCTCAGCTGTCCTCTCTTGTTGTGTCCCCCCTCTTTCTCCCTCTGTCATCCGGCTCGCATGAATAGCCTGTAAAGCAGAGGCCCCGCTGTGCCAAGCTCCGCCACCCTGTGTCAGTCTGGTCGGATTGTCTCGACCCAGGGAAGCAAAGAAAAGAGCAGAGGGATGAGGCAAGGATGAGGAAGAGAGGCACAAAGATACAGTATTCAGAATTTATTCAGTCGATGCTCTATTTCACAGTTTACCTTATAGAAGCGGGAGGTTAAGTGAGCAGGGAGGCCTAGTGAGGAGACCAGGCCAGCAGGACGCCTCGTTAAAATACCACAGGACACAAAGCACCGAACTGTGAGAAAATCTGTAATTTATACACGCATTAAACCTGGAATTAGAGAAGACTGCACAGACAGGAAGCAGCCAGAAAGCAAGAAATACGATACCACTGAGAGAAAAAAATAATAACTTTTACAACCAAAAATCTAAGTAAAGAAAAAAAAGAAAATCCATAGTGGGGACAATAAAAAAGCGTTTCTGAAATCCTTAATCTGTAAATACAAATTTAAAATCAAATCTTTCATCTGTGTTTCATTGGTACAGAGAAATAGTGATATTCGAGATAAAGGAAACGTGGCTAAAGAGACAGAGGGGGGAACCAACCCCCCCCCCCCCCGCCTCCCTTTTATTTTATTTATACCCCAAGACAGCAGGCTAAGATTTCTGGCACCAAAACACACGTCACGCTTGCTATTTTGGCCTGCGCTGCTGCATAGCACCAAGAGGTTGGGTGACACCACTGAGGCATCATGGGGCCAAGGGATAGTGCATTCTCGTACAAAGCATTTAAATTACTTTTCACAGTTAAACTCCCTCTGTCAGGGCTAGAGACTTGCACCTAATCGTGCATGCGTGTGCATCTATGTGGATGAAAAGGGTTGCTCTGTGTCTATGGTCGCAAATAATTGACATTTTGCCCTCCTTGTGTGCAGATGTGGGAACTGGAGAGCGTGTGAATGTGCAATGCCTCGCCCTGCAGAGAGCAGGAGGTGTCAGGGAGGCCAGAGGTTGTTGAAGCAGTCTTATGAGGCGTGAAACACAGAGCAGGAAAAGTGATCTCCGTCTGTACGGCACACTGGATATCCTGATTACGACGGGAAGCATAACTCCTGCTGAATAATGACTCTGCAGTGTAAGCATATTATAGAGCTTTTTCATTGCGACAACTGTTTTTTTTTAAAGAATTATCTCTTTAGAAAATATTACTAGACAACGCCTCTTTAAACCACAATGTGCTTTCTACGTTTGAATTCAGTTTGATCGAAGAAATTAGTCATTTCGTCGTCTAATAGCGTCTGAGTGTGAAAAAAGTGTGATTGGTGGCGAAAAATAGGACACACGTTAAAATACAAAATAGCTAAAAGTATGTAAAGTACCTGCGAAACATACAGAGGCTTTTATAGTCCATATTGTCCAGATGTTTTACACTCATGGGGAAAATATTCTCTAAGATTTAGGAAAGCAGACTGGCGTGTCTCAACCCAGTGCCAGGAAGGAAAGACATCAGCAATGATCTTCGAGATGCATGTTATTGCTGCTCTTTAATCATCGTGGGAAAGGATGTAAGACCATTTTCCAGACATTTCAAAGTATATTCTTTTGACGAGAGGAAGATTGTTAAAACGTAGAAAACAATTTAAGACGGCCGCTAATCTCTCCGAGACCGTCTCATGCTTGTCTTCGGTTTGCAAAGTTGCATCTGGCTGAAGTAGAAGAGTTCTGGCTTGAGACCAAAGAAAAGAAAAGAAGGGGCCGTCAGCACGAACAGGTCTCGTCTGTGGAAGGATGATGACTGGGGCTTGTTTTGCAGCCACAGGCACCTTGGGGTCGCTGCATCTAGCATATGGTCCTCTGTATACCAGAAGCGGCACAGAATCGCATGTGTATTGGGTGACGGTAGTCGGGCTGGCAGCAGGTTTGGTCATAATCGGGTCATGGAGCCGAACAATGATACCAAACACAGCAGCACATCAACAGCGGTGCCAAGCCATACCTGACTGGAATAAAAAGGCAGAATGAAGATAAAAGGATGTGTGGACCTAAGCAGTAGATCTGTGAAGATCTTCCACTTTGACTATTTGCTATGACGTCTTCAAGCAGAATGCAGCACAGGATTTTATTTAAAGGCATTGGAGTTAGGGGGGCTGAAACAAGAGCTCATCACTATATATTATTTGTAGAAAGAAAACCAACAACAACACACAGAACTGAAAACCATGTATCATTTTCTTTCCACTTTATAGTTATGTGCTGCTACATAGGAAATCCAAATAATATACAGTATATCTGAAAACTAAATTAGAAAATATGAAAAAAGCGGTTTTAATAGTTTTGCAAAGCACTGTGGATGGATGGAGGCATTTCCACATGATATTCCTCTGCCAAGGCGGCTAACCTGATCTTTTTACTGCAGCGGCGCGCACCGGTCCGCTGGTGGTTAATATACACAGAACGCACGTTACCGATGAAACAAGACGACGTGAAACACAGAGACAGGCTTTACGTTAAGCACAGTCATATTTATTACCAAGAAAAGTACATGAAAGGCATAGTAAAATCATCCATCACAGCTATTATTTGAACATTTTGAATCCTTTCTTTTTTTTTTTTTTTCGTAACAATATCATACATTCCAACACACTTTTTAAACAGTTCACAGGTTGCCACTGGGAACTCTGTTCCAGCCGGACCTCCCTCGGGGGATGAGGCTGCGTCCGATTCGACGCGGCAACCGGGAAACCTGAAAACATGCACCCTCGAACCGGGGCTGCATGCTAATCCTTCACACAGAAAAAAAAAACACCTTCATTTTTGATACAAAAACGTCACATGGTTAAGGAGCAACGAAGCTATATGGTGGCATGTTGGTAAAAGTTAGGCACAGAAGACGTTTAAAGCTACAGCATCACTGATGAACATGTATGTGGTATGTTTTCAACACATCTGGGAGTGTTGGGGGGTGTTTTCCATTTCATTTTAGCACTCATAAAGCAGCGGGGACCGTATTATTTACATGGAGCGTTTCGCACAGGTTGATGGGGATGTACGTCACCAGTTGGACATTGTCACATAATGATGGTTTCTGTCTGCAGGGAGTAGGAAACCGGAGGCCGGTGCTTGAGCGCAGGGCTTGGAGTGCGAGTAAGGGGGCTGGGGGGCCGGTAGATTGGGCCCGACGGGGCAGTGATTCTGGCAGTAGGTGTACGGTTGGCCCATCTGGAAGGAGGGCGCTGGTTGGCGGGCCGCGCAGGACGAGAAAAACTCCTGTGGGGTCTCGCTGGAGACATCTCTGGAGGGTTTACCTGGAGGGAAACATGAAGAGCTCATGAGTGACTGGTTGTTGGCAGAGCGTACGCTACATGAAGAAGAAGAACCAACCTGCTGTGGCTCTTGTCTGTGAGCTGGGTACGTCGTTCTTGGACTGGAGCTGTACTCATGTTGGATCTCCAGCATGTCCAGCAGCTCTATAAGTCCTCCATCCCCCAAATAGCCACAGTCCGGTACATCCTGCACCCTCTGAATCCTCTGAGCTCCAAGGGAAGGACTTGTTGTCCTGTTGTCTGTTTGCTGGGTCACAGGCTTCCTTGCTTTCTCCCCGTGAGCCCTCCCTCCCTCTCTGTCTGCCCCACTATTAGCCCGGGGTCGGATCTTTGGGCTCCCTGGTACGTGAGATCTCCCCAGGACCTGCTGGGGAACAGACTGAGAGCTTTTGGCAGTACTGCAGCCTTCTCTCTGATCCTTGTAGTGGTGCCTTGCAGAGTCTAATAATGAACTCCGGTCTTGGCCGGGCTCTGTCTCTGCTGTCAGCACATCAGAATTTGCATGACATTTCTGGTTAGGCACGCGCATGGGCGCCTTGCTGGCTCCTCCGGTGGTTCCCAGAGCTCTGCGCTGACAGCAGGGAGTGGGACACTTTGCCTCTGGGGACGGTCCCTGGTGGGTCACCACCCCAGATTCTGTGAGTGTCTTGCCCTCGTTCTCTTGAAGCATGGCTCCAAACTTCCTAAGGACAGAGGGGCTGCTGCACTTTCTATCCCCCAGGAATCCCGTGCCGAAGGACTTTTTGTCCAACAAAGGAGACTCGGCTGTCACGGCTGGGAACTGAGACCGTGCCGGTACAGCAGAAGCATCCCTTTGTCCAACGGGGGGCTTTGCGCAGGTGTTTTCGTCTCGGTGGGGGGAACTCTTCATGTGTGACACTCGATTCTTATTGTTTTCGGTTTCCTCGAAATTGTTCAGATTTTGTTCTGGCCCAACCCTGAAACAAAAAAACAAACAGGATATTAAAACCCCCAAAATTAAGCTTGATTCTTTCATACCTTTAAAACGTCAGTAGAAGGAGCTCATACCTGGGATTTCCAGATCGTCTTCTGGCCTCATCCTGGAATGCAGAGATGTCCTGGTTCACCTTAACTATGTCACTGAAGTGCTGAAAGAGATTAAAGTGTAATAATAACATCAATGCCAAGAAAACCTCCAAAGGGAGAGGAACAATAAGAAAATCAGATATCCGGTCGTTCTCTGATTAGCAAATGCGCCATTACACAACAAAAGAATACTCTTTGTTGTGTAACTACTTCCAGTAAAATTGAGGCATTATTAATAAAGTCTGAGAAGGCAGAGATGCAAGACATTGTTGAGGAGGAAACTATATATTAAAACATTTTAAGATGTCTGCTATTCATTCAGACTTCGGGAGAGAGCAAGATTTAAGACTGATAACAGGAAGGCTAGAATATATTACAGCAAAGTTGCTCCGTTTTATCCTTCTGAGCTTTCAACCTCTGTCATGGAACATTCAGAAATGTTAGCGATCTCAAGGGATTACACACGCAGGCTGCTCTTTCAGTAAGGCTACCCTTGCTAACTGCGCTAATTACTATGACAAGGTGCTAAAAGCAGTTTAAAAGGTCTCTTCCTTAATAGTTTTAATTGGTTTTAAAACAATACACTGCAAAAACGGGTCTAAAAATGAGTAAAATGTTCTTAAAGTTAGTGTATTTGTCCTTGATTTGAGCAGGTAAAAAAGATTATCTACCAATGGAATGAGTATTTTGACCCCCAAAATAAGACAATTAGACATCCTGCACCTGAAATAAGGTGACGGAGATGAATTGTTCCTATTTTAAGTGCAATAATCTTATTACACTGGCAAATAATCTTATTTACCTGCTCAAATCAAGGACAAATACACTAATTTTAAGAACATTTTACTTATTTTAAGTTCTGTTTTTGCAGTGTAGAACAAGTTTTTGCTGCAGCTACTGTCTCACACATACAGTGTGCTTGTAATATTAAGAATAATTGGTCACCCCAAGTACTCATTATAGTTCCTAAACAGAAATCATTATTAGCCAAAATTGGCAACAGCAGGTCAAGGGTTCACAAATTTTTTTTATTCTGGCTGGAGTGTTTCTACTGATGGGGAGTGGGGTCAGAGAAAGACTATCATCTCGGCCTTCTGTCCCACTGCTCAGTCAGGTCAAAGTGCAACATTTGGGCTACATGAGAAATGAACTACTATCTAACTTCTCTGTGTAAGCAGCGCTCAGGGAACTGTAATCAATACATTCCTGTCAGAGAGTCACAGCCTCGGCTCATCATGTCCCACCTATCCTGTTTCTGCAAATGCCAGCACAGCGCGGCACAAGGAGAAGGGGGGGGGGGGATCTACTCACCACGTGGCGAGCTCTGTTATTCTTCCTGCTCGTTTTATTCCCCTTCTCCAGATAATCCTGCAGCAAGTCCCCGATCTCGTTGGAGCGGCAGCAGCCGTAGGCGTTCTGATGCTTCGCCGGGTAGCGGCCGCAGCGATGCGCGATGGCCACGCCTCTGACATGATTCCCGCCGTGGTAGCCAGGCGCCAAAAGGACACCGCCGTGTTGCCTCAGCTCACACTCCAACGGGTCGGCATTTTTCGGGTTGTCACCGGGGACGTCGCTGGCTCCTCTGCGGGCCTGAACCTCGTTGTACAGCTGGAAAACGACAAGGGGAAGAAGATCATGAAACCCTCCCTGCCGTTTGTCCATCGATTTGACCTACTAACAGTTATCGTGCAAAATCTGCTTAACCTACGTTCATGATTAACACATGTTCACGCACTTTAAAGCAGCATCTGTTTGATACGTCCCTCGGGATCAACTTTCAGTCCATGCATGAGTGCATGAGTAGCAGAGAGCCTGAGTGTGTCCTGCACGTCTGTCAGCACATCCCAGTTTAATTAGCTTGTTAACATTTGTCCGTGCCGCCGCTCCAACCAGGCCAAGAGGTCGAATCCGTCTGTGTGCTGGAGCGTTAATGTGGAGCATACGTACACTTTACACCAATTACCACTCCCCGGGGAGGCAAGGCGCTCCAGTGCACAGAGGGTTAGCATTTAAGCATGCTTGTTTATTGTTTTCCTGTCAAATTTCATATCTGTTACTGTGGTTGAGTTCAGGGGCTGAGGAGATTCTAAAGAAGAGTAGAAATAAGGCTACAGACATGAAGGTATGTACATACCAAGGTTTCAAAACTGTAAGCATTTTCCATCATGGGTCTATTTTTTTTTTTTTTTTTTTGCTTTCTTTTACTGAAATCTTGTAGAAAGTGTTGTTGAGACCAGAGGTTTTCTTTCTGCCAGAAAGAAGATAAAGTCCCAGTGATGGTCCTATCTCACCTGCCGCTGCTGCACACAGCCAGTCAGCTGGCTAAAAGGAGAATACTTTCCTTTTCCGAACGAAAAAAAACAAAACTTGGTTGTTTGGTAAAGGTTTGTGGAGAAAAAATCCTTCCCACATAGCTATTGATGGTGTTACAACTAAAGTCGCACCACCTACCATTCTTATCAAGGTAACACCACTCGACTAATTAACTAAAACAAAGTATTATAGTATCTAGTGCAAAAAGCACCTGCAAAACCTCTACTAACTTTTGTTCAACCCACATCTTGCTTAACTCTATGTTCCAAATCCAAATAGCAGCAAATATATACTATATATAGCCTTTTTTATTGTCAGTATGTCATATTATTTTAGCAGCAGCAGATACAATAGCTGTTTTCATGTCTTAAGTATATCCACTTAGATCATTTTTGTGTAAATACTTTAACACAATGATACTGAAACATTTTTACTCAAGGTTAGGGTTAGGGTAGACTTAGGCTAAATCTCACGTTAGCCTAATTCTACCTCTGGTAGCGACATATTCTATTTATATGCAAATTTGAAAATAAAAGTCAACATGCTCCTTGAGATTGTAGAGAATTCATTGGGATTATTTATAAACTGATTTTCCACTTTGACTCATCCTTGCATTTCTCCATCAACTCTTACCTCTTCAATTTTCCTCTGGATGTCCTGCAGCTGATCCTCCCACTCCTGCATCTCGGAGTCAAAGTTGTCCACCAGTTCGGGCCTCTCCTGCCCCCACCCCCGGCCGCCATGTTCCAGCCCCAGCTCCAGATCGATGGCTGCCATGACGCAGGCCGTTCAATAACCCCGAGGCCTCGTCAAATCGCTGTTTCCGCTCGCGCCCCCCCCCCTCCCTTCTCCTGTTTTGCTGTCTCCAGTTAAGAGGTCACAGTGGAGGTGTCCGTTAGGTAACTGATGGGATTGATATCCTGAAAACAGTGAAAAAGGACAGACACATGAAGAATGTCTATACGTTCCATTTGTCTCCATGAGAGCGTAACAATCTAGGTTGGATATCTATTTTTAACAATGACAATGAAGCGTGATGGAGGTTTGATGTTAATCATATTAAAATCTGACTTTGCCTCAACAGTATGACTGTTTAAATTGTTAAATTTTCACAGAGTTCAGATATTTACAGCCCCCCTCATTTTGGCATTATCCTCCAAAATCCACTGGCACGTCCATCCTCGCGGACAGAAGTGTTTTAAGACGGATCTCCATCAAGCTTTCGATCTCCAGCCTGCCTCTTAGATCTTAGAATAAGAAAACCCCTGAGCACATGACCAAGACGCTAAAAAGACAATTGTGGGTGTCGTACTATGCACCCAAACTCAGAGCCTGACGTTTAACTATCTTCCATTAAATTTTCCAAAGCGTTTGACTTTAAGCCTCCCAATTAAATCAGTTAATGTCTGAAAAGTTTCCATGATCTTAGCTGTGCTAAAGGTAATTTCAAGTAAGTTATGAAAGGGGGATTTTTTTGTTGCCATGATTCAGAATGACAAGCATCCTTGTTGAAAGTGCCCGAATGTACCAGCCACCCCCCCCCCCCCCCATCCCACCACCCATGATGTAAGCGTAGAGGTATTAATAATCCTGTAACTATGCACAGTAAGGTGACTCAATGTCCTATGAGCAGGGAGAATATATACCAAAAAATATATATTTAGAAATGATCAGCATATTGGTTTATATGCTGTATAAATTAATTAAATTAGTTAAAATCATGTTTCTTTCCTCTCTCCCCTCTCATCTCAGACTCTAGTCATTTTAAACGGCTAATGTTCCCAAACATCTCAAGCAGAAAAGACAACTATGTTTTAGTTTTGATTAATCCAGCAGTTCTTACCTTTCACTCTACAAAGAAACGCTTCCCTGTCTCTCAGTAAATATTTCCTCTGCTCTGATCCCTGTCCCTCCGGCGCTCTCGCTCCCCACGTTGCGGTGCTGTAAAGTCCCCTTTCCGTGTTGCTGCCCTTCTCTTTATGCCCCGCTCTGTTACGTAAAGCCCAGCACACTCGATTTAAAGGGTCCCCTTCCCCAGAGTTAAACCCCGAGCTTTGAGCTAAAGGGTAAACATCTTCTGTTCCAGCTGGGGTCCCCGGGCTTTATACCACCACCCCGGTGTGCGCCAATCGCTGTCGGGATCAAATGTCATAATGTCAAATTTATTCCAGCATTTCAAGTCTCGATGGGACGACTGTCGTCACCAGCATCCCAGCTATAATTACCGGGGCACAAGGAGAGAGGGAAAGTGTTTACATTGCTATTTCAGCTGCTGCCGCTCTCTCAGCCAATGGGCTCCTCTGTTGCTACTCTGCTTTTAGGAGGCATGGGCAGATTTCGTCTTGTGACCTGTCCGTGCTGCAAATCATTTTTCCAAAGGAAGCCAAATGGGTGTGGGTGACACGGTGAGCAATAATGTGTCACAGTCAATAATATCTTTATTGAACACAGTCACGGAAAGGAGCCTGTTAGGTGGATGCTTGGCGTGTTTGACATATTTTTGGGTCATACTTTGAATTCTTCAAGCTTCCCATGTGATTTATGGTGCTTTTGTGCTCAGGCTTAAACGGTTTGTTGCACAGATTGCAAAGTAAGAAAATGAAAGTACAAAAATAGATTTTTTTTTCTTTTACATTGTACAAAAAAAGCAAAACATCTACTTTACCTGTTGCCTCAGTGCCTTGCAAAAAAAAAATTCCATACCTCTTTAAATTTCGTGAATTTACAAACATCTTATTTTAATTGCTGTTACAACAGCGCTACACAAAGTGAAAAGTGCGCTTTGCATTCACAATCACCAAGCTCAGACCTAGTACTATAAAACACAGTGTTGACAGCGTGCTCAGAGATAGTTTTTTTAAATCAATTTTAGTCTTTTAACAAAGGTAAAACTCTTTTTCTATCATATTGACCTCGAGAAAACTATTCACACATTTTTAATGTGGGCCCTCTCAGTTGCTGGGCTCAGGCTCTGGAACAAATTTTCTTCCTGACATTTGTACCACTACTGACTTTTCCGTTTTTAAATCCAGGCTCAAAACCTATTTATTCAGACTGGCTTTTAACATTCAGTAGCATGGTGTCATACTTTGTATTTCACTCTGTACTCGCTTTTTATGTTTATGTTTTTATTTCTGTTTCTATAATGTGTATTTTATGTAAAGCACTTTGGTCACCTCGTGTGTTGTACAGGGTTATAGAAATAAAAGTTGCTTGATTGACTGATTGATTGATAAATGTGAAAACAGAGAAATACGAAAGTCTGTTAGATAAGACCGAAATTCAGCAACTGCCGTAATTTAAGCCTATATGCCAAACACTATGTACATTACGAGGGGACGTGTTCTCTGCACGTTGCCCTGAAACCCCCCTGTGTCACGATTAAGGTTTTTGTTTGTTTATTTTGGACTTTTCTTGGATCGGCCTTCACCTCTCAGCCACCATCCAATCAGCTCTCCTTCCAGCCAACACCTTGCTCTTAATCAGATCCACCTGCTGCACTGATTGGTCAACTCTGTTCACCTGTCTACAGATACCTGCCTCAGCCAACTCATCCCTGCCAGAACGTCTGATCTCATCTCGTGTGATCTGCTTTGACTCTACCAGTTCCTGTGTGCTCAGCCAGCTGGACTTTGCTTCACTGAAAAAAGTTGCCTGTGTCTGCGTGCTGCAGTTCTGCCTGTTTCCCCTGTGAGTTCCAGGCGCTTGTTCTGCCCGTTCTGGTCTTGTCACTACCTGCCTGCATCTTCTGGTCTCCTGCTCATCCCTGCCTACAGTGGGTTTTAGATCATGGCGTACCAAAATGGTTCCTGGGAGGCCCAGGTAGCGCCCAAAGACCACATGTGGTGCCCTCAAGCCCGTTCTGTAGCACAACCCTCATATGAGCTGCATCTAAAATGTTATTTTTGTCTGCTCCTCTACTTTTGTGATCACACTTGCATTTACATAGAAATGACAATATCTAAAAAAAGAAAAGGAGAGCAAATATGTTTATTGGCGAACTCTAGTTCAAAGATTGTCAAAGGACTAGTTCAAAGGTCAGTACTGATAGCCCTGCGTGTGACAAAACTTGGAGTTGGTGGTTGGTGACCCCTGGTTTAGGTAAAAGCAAATCTATGGAAAAATGGCCCAGTCAAAGTCCAAACCTATGTCCAATTAAAAATCTGTGCCAACACAGACACTCAACCAGTCTGACTCAGTTAAAGGTACTCTACAATGGGCAAAGTTTTTGGTCTCTAAATGTGGAAAGCAGGTTGAGATGTATCCCAAAATACTTGTAGTTGTTAGTCCCATTAAGTCAACAAGGTGTTAACCTTATGGGGCTAATTACAAAATGCACACAGTTTTTAAATTTTTGTTTGATTTAAAAAAAAAAACTGCAAAAGTATAATTTTCCTGAAACTTCACAGCTACACATTACTTTGTGTTTTGCTATTGCATAAAATCCCATTAAAATACATTGAGCTTTCACCACATGACAAAATGTCATATTGAAATGTTCATTTATTTCAGTAACTCAGTTCACTAAGAGAAACACATTATATAGATTAACACAGACTGCAGATGTTTTAAAGCCTTTATTTCTGTTAAATATGAATTTCTTTCCCTCCTCTGCCTAATAAAAACATAGTATTTAAAATTAGAATATTGCATCAGACCAATGAAAAAAAGCTCATTTTTAATGCAAAAATGGGGGCTAAATGAAAAGTATGTTTAATACCAGCTTAAAGGCTTTTTTTTTTCAAAGGTACTTTTAATCCGACAAACAAGCCGCTTTCCAATTTGTTGAATGACTGTATATTAGTTGGTAATGTTAAATACCTTGCAAAATGGTTGTTGAACTGTTGAAATGTAAATGCTTGCATGGAAATAACTCATTGACTAAAAGTTCTTTTTCCTACACAGAACAGAGTTTTGGTCAGGATGATGTAATTAGCAAATATTTCATGTTGGTTTTTATTTTCAACGCTTTACCGTGAAAACTGAATGCCATTCTCCTCCAAAACGTTTGTGGTCATGCTTTTTTAACATCAAAAATAATTAAGATTTCAAATGAAACAAAACAGTAAAACTCCTTAAATTCTACGTCTGTCTGTCTGTCTGCTACTGCTGTCTGTATATTCCCCTGTTCTCTCTTTGTATTGAACTCATGGTTCTATCTCTCATTGGTCCCGGTAACAAGTAAAACACAGTGAGGAGGGTGCATGATGCAAATAAATATCTGAACTTTTTTTTTTTTTATGTCAAGGGCCGCTACACTGTTTTCAATAAACCTGACAAACGTTAACAACCAAAAAGTTTTAAAATCACCGGATTTCATGATTACATGCTCTTCGGATGAAATGCATAGTTCTCAAAAGAACTTAAATAAATGCCTGTCAGTCAGTAAAGTGAATCTAACTCAAATATCAAAACACTATTGAGGTAAATTGATGGCAGACAGGTTAAATTTAATTTTAAATATAAAAAAAAAAGAGACATTCATTCTCGGAGCACCACTTAGGGTCTATGTGTGCACATGCCTGCCAGCACCAAATCAGAGCTCTGTGGGTAGCTTTAGGGTCCCCTGACAGCAAGAGTCCAGATACTGCCCCCTGGATTTTCCCTCCACCTGTTATTTAATCTGATAAATATGCCGTGTACGTAGGAGAAAGAATAAACAAACACACTTACACTGTAAACTTTACAGTCAGGAAACAACTGTTGGGTGGTAGGAGATGTTTTCTGGAAAACAAAGAGAATGTTGCATTCACAGCATGTTATAGATTACAAATTGACTTTTAATCACATCAAGGACAAACTAGGACACAAATCAAGCATGAGATGATGACTAGCTTCTGTATCGAGAGGCACAATTACAATAAAACATTATATTGTCGTTTAGAAGTGGTATTGAATATTTTCTATGTCTTAAAACATCAGCTACATCATTTCTTTGTTGGGTTGTGATGAGCAGTCAGCATCTAACCTGTAGTCGACAGCAGTCAGATTGACCTCAGTCTGGGGAATAAGTGAGGAAACGTCATTAGAGTGTCTACTTTTTTTCTACTCCAATCATCTCAGCCTAAATGCTTTTCAAGAGCTTGGGTGTTGTCTCTTTACTTCCTGTCTCTATAACCACAATATTCTGGCACCAGCAGAGATGCTTGAATCTCCCCAGAAATAAAAAAAAAAAGGCACACTGTATTTGCTTTTGTAAAAAAAAAAAAATAATCTTTGCTGACAAGATTTGGCATATTTCTATAGACTACGCGGACATATTTCTGCAAGTTAGTGAGAAGAAACTAAGGGAAAACGTCAATAAAATGGAATAAGCTGGAGCAAAGGAACCAATTACCGGCCATCAACTTTACTGATTAAATTTGTAGCGTCAGGCTCAGTGGCCTGCACTCTAGCAGTTAAGCAGAAAAGCAAAATAAAATAAAATTAACAATATATAAACAGTTTTTTGTCCTAGCCGAATTTTCTCTGCCCAGACAACGTCTTACTTCTTACTATTTTGGACCTCTTACTACTGTCCGATAGGCGTGGCGACTGGCGGTAGCAGGCGGGGTTGCGATTTAATTTCTACTTCTGCTTTGTCGACATAAATAATTATTTTAGATTCTTTTCTGCAAGAGTTAACTGGAGTCCAAAGTCTCAGAAATTGTTTTGCAACGTCTTCAAGACTGATACGCATCAATTACTTTGTTTCTCGTCTGTTCCTAGAAAAAGCCAGAAATCTCAATCATTCTCTAAGGTGTGCTCCTCTAGCCAGGCTGTAATCACGCTAATGCTTTATGTCTCAGGAATAATTTATTAAGACCACATAGAGACACTCAGGAAACTCACCTTTTGAAGCAAGTGACGCTGACAGTGACGGGCTATGATAATGGAGACTCCAGTTGCTGAAGCCAGTTAGTGAGCGGAAAAGGGCAAGTGCTGAGCTTTATCTGTGCTTTAGATTACCATGGCAACAAATGAGGCGCTTTGGCGAGAAAACAAAAAAAAAAAAAAAAATGAAAATCGACATAGCAAACACAAACGGGGATGGTTTGAACGTAGGGTGGCTTGCATCACAGAACGAAGAAGAGGGTAAACAGGAAGACCAGTTTAAAGATAGTGGCGTAAGAGAGGGATGAGAATAAGACAAGTATAAGGATGAGCAAAATGATGGGTTGGAACATCTGAGGGAAACATAACAAGTGAAGAACGGGTGAGAAAAAAAAGAAGAACAATCAGTCTTTTCTTTAGGAGTTTTGCATACCAGCGTGAAGCTATAAAGATTTCAAGTCTCACCGACAGTGGCTCCTCTGCCTCCCTGTCCTCGAGCCTCGGCACCTCCAGTCTGTCAATGAACGCTTGCAGCTCCTTTCGGAAGGCCTTCATCTGGGCGTTGATGCGATAAAGCAGTTCATGTTCTCTGATCCTGCTCCCATCGGCCTCTCCGCCCTCCTCTCCTCCCCTTCCAAACATCAAGTCACCGTTTGAAACGTAGACCCTCGCCTCGGAGATGATGGTGGCCGTGTCGGCGATCAGCCTGTCGATGGTGCGCACGAGCCTCTCCGCCTCCACGCGGATGTCAATCAGCTGTTGCCTCTCGTGGAGGCCACAGCGGCCGCCGGGCAGGAAGCGAGCCAACGAGGAGGAGGCGGAGCCCTCTGGTCCGGGCGGGGTGTGGAGGCCCCTTGTGGGCGTCATGCACCGGCCGCTGCCGTTGTTGCTGTTTCTCACCTCGTCCGAGTCACTTTCCCCGCCCACGGGGCCTTCCCGTTTGCGGTGGGGCGGGAGCAAGCGGGAGGAGGTGGAGTCCTCGTCGCTTTCACGGCGGCCGCTCCCGGCTCCGCCCGCGTCGCTCTCCGCGTCGCTGTCGCGGGGACTGGGCCGCAGGGAGAGATGGGAGGCCAGATCGTAGCGTTGCATGTTGGAGAGGAGCACGCGGTTCTCGTACTGAAGCTGCATTACCTGGAGGAGAAGAGAGGGGCAGCAGTGAGACGGGAACTTGCTTTGTCGTTGATTGCGTTTCACGAGCAAACCTACGCAGATCTAGCCTCGTGAGACCATCCTGATCTCGCGTGCTTTCAAGGTTTCACTCGCAGATCAGTCTGGCTACTTTCCGTTAAAGAAAATTTGGAGCCGTTCACCAAACGAACGTCCAATCAGCGTTGGCTTTGAGGCGGGTTGAGGTGTGACGCAACGGGAAGCGCGACAGTTCAGTCTAAAGAACATGGCGGTTTCAGCCGATGAAACTAGCGTTAGCGTGGCTATCGAGCAAGTTTTATCGGAATTACAGAGTATTTCTTTGCTGAGCTAACGAGCCTTTACCTGCAGCAGCAAGAGTAGCTTGGCTTGTGGTTGTGTTTTCGTGGTCGCTCTGTTACGAGCGACGACGAATCTGATTGGTTCATTTGGCCCGTCTATCATCAACATAGGCCAATCAGCTAACCAGTATTTTCGCCCCTTCCCAAAATTACTTCAACGGAAGGTTTCCAGATGGATATGCAGAGCAAATCTATCTGGCGGAGTCAGGTAAACGCGGATCATGAATCCCAATAGCTATCCTTTTTATACCAAGTTTTGTAGGTAATGACCCAAATACGCTAAAAAATAGGAAAAAAAAGTATTTTAACCATCAGCGCTACTTTGTGTTTAGCGTTGAATCGGTAGAAAATAGCAATGATTGAGTCATTTGTCTTTTTTTGCTTTATACTTTTCATAGCCAGTCCAATTTGGAGCCTGAACCAGATTCGGGGCCTATCGTGGCATTAACTCAAGAACTCGTGCAAAAGAACAACCTTTGTAGAGCAACTCCACTGCAAAAACAGAACTAAAATAAGTTAAAATTGAAATGAGGGTATTTGTACTTTATTTGAGCAGGTAAACAAGATAATCTGCCAATGGAATAAGATTTTTGCACTTAAAATAGGAAGAACTCTAAGATGAGCGGAGTGGTGTATGCAGTTCAGTGCAGTGAGGAATGTTCTGATCTTTATATTGGAGAAAACAAACAACCTCTCCACAGACGCATGGCTCAACACAGGAGAGCTACATCCTCAGGACAAGACTCTGCTGTCCACCCACACCTTAAGGACAAAGGACACTCTTTTGAGGACCAAAATGTTCACATTTTGGACAAAGAAGACAGATGGTTTGAAAGGGGTGTGAAGGAAGCCATCTACGTTAAGAGAGAAAGGCCAACCTTAAACAGAGGAGGAGACCTTAGGTTTCAACTCTCAAAAACTTACAATCCAGCTATAGAATTAATTCTGGCCATCATCACCTAAATTCTCACCCTCATACGGGGGATCAAAACATCGTTCCTTTAAGCCAGGCCAATAAAGACCCTAACGACTCCTCGTTACAGAGGGGTGGACCATTTTCGGTTCAATCTGCTGGCTTAATGGCTTTAATGACCGCCCATTACTAAGGGGTGGACCTGTTTTGGTTGTATGTTATCTAAACCATTACAAGGCCTTTGTTTGGACAGTAGTATAAAGCTTGGTACTGCACATTACTCCGGACTTTTTAAATTGAGAAAGCTTCCTGGAGAGGAAGCGAAACGTCTTCAACTACGGAAAACAAGTCCAGTTGCTTTGTTTTTTACTTTTTTGGAACAACTCATCTCCATCAACTTATTTCAAGTTTATTTTATCTAATTATCTTATTTTAGGGGTAAAATTACTCTTTCCATTGGCAGACAATCTTATTTACCAGCTCAGATCAAGGACAAATAAAGTATTTTCAAGAAGATTTTACTTATTTTTAGTTCTGTTTTTGTAGTTCGACACTGTAAGACAGCCAGACCCACCCCACCGTTTGCCTCAGTGCCAATGCAGGTCACACCGATGAAAAAGTACTGCATCCCGTTTAAACAGAAGCGCCTCCAGAAAGTGTTTAAAGCAGTGCGTGGACAGGGGCCATTAACGATCTTGACATGGCAGGCCGAAACCAAAACCCATGACTGAATTTCAGGAATTTTGTTTGGCAGTTATCATATACAGGGGAGTGAGAGTGGGGCTTGGAGTTAGTGATGGACACAGTGACATATTGTGAAGGGCAAAAAAGGGACCTAAAAGTACCAGTAAAAAAATATGTTAATGAGCTTGTCTGGCGTAACTGGGAAGGACATGATCTCTTGGTCCTCCCTCAGTGGCACCACTGAACCAGCATCTTAGCCAGGATTTCTGCACCCCAAAAAAGTCTTACATTGAACTCTTAGAACTTTTTTATGTCTTAGGCTTTAAAAAGACTTAAATACATCTAGATTATTCATAGTACATGTTACATTACATGTTGTTTGACCCTAAATACCTTGGAATTATCAGATTAAAGAGTGGTTGGATAAAAATACTCGCCAATTCCTTGAACTTTACAAGTATGTGCTACTTTCTGTCGGCCTATCGCTCAACATCTCATTACGATTTACTGAAGTTTGGGGTTTTATTACTTTTCTAAAGATCTGTATATGCTTTTCACTTCATTATAAATACAGAAAATATAACTATTAATATTCCAGACCTTGCCACTGAGATCATTAATCTGCAGCCTTGCAGCTTTCAGCTCCTCCTGCAGATTGTCAAATTTGGCTCCGTCCGGCGTTGCGCCTCCAGATCCCCCTCCGCCGTGTCTGGCACCTCCCTCGTGGGTGCCGGCCTTGAAACGCAGTTTGTTCAGCTCTGCCGTCACCCTCTTGTTCTGGTCCTCAGCATCGGCCAGGTTTCTCCTCAGAAGCTCGGCCTCATCCTCCACCAGCTGCAGCTGCTGCCGGAGCTCCGTCAGATCGTCGCCCAGACCTCTGCCCGCGCCCGCCCCGCCCGTCGCCTCACAGCCGGAGCTTCCGGCGCCTTCTCCCTCACCCCGGAGGTCGTCCAGCTCAGCTCTCAGACCACGGTTCTCAACCTGGTTGGAAACATGGAGACCATGGATTTCCACTCAAAAACAACTACTTTTCACTACAAGTTCTCTTGTCTTACCTCCAACTCTACTATCTTCCTTCCAAGGATGTTGGCCTCCTCCTCCACCAATCGAAGCCGCAGCTTTAGTTCTGACTCGCGGGTGGTGGGCGGACCCCCGGCCTCCCCTTTGGGATGGGTACTGTCCAGTTCTCCGTAGAAGGAGCGATACTTTTGCAACTCTTGCTCCAGACGATCCTTCTCCTTGTCAATCTTGGCCGCCTTCTTCCTCATAAGCACGGCTTCCTCCTTGATGAAGGCTAGTTGGCACCTTAGGTCTTCATTCTCTTCCTAAAACACAGAGGAGGAAATCAGTCTCAGAGAAAAGCTGGAAAAGACTCGACGGCTTAAGATTAGAGGAAAGATTTTGAGCCACTTCCTGTTCAGCCAAGAGGTCGGTCCAAGAGGATGTTTAACATTCACTAAGTCTTGCTTAATTACTTCAAGACTTCAAATCTTTTTCGCTACGGTTTAAATATACAGCCTAAAATAACATACCAAGCGTTTGACTGGAGAACACTACATAAGAATGAAAAAAGGTGAGAAAAACAGAAGATATTTTATCACACACATATCTGTTAGTGAGAGCTTCTGACCTCTGTAGGGGGCTGTGCGGGCTTCTTGTCAGCCTTCTGGATGTCTTTGCTTCCCCTTCGCTTTTGAGACTAAGAAAAAGGGGACAGAAGAATATATTTTTTTTAGACTGTGTTTTAAAATATACAGTGCTAACACAAAGTAGTGCAAACCTGTGGAGGTGAATTAGGATTATACATGGTTTTCACAAAATGTTCACAAATAGAAATCATGAAAGAGGGCCACGGAATCACGTTTTGAAGCATTTACAGCCGCCAGCCTTTTGGGGGTATGTCTCTACCAACTTTCCACACCTAGAGGCGGTTCCTTTTTTTAAATTTTTCTTTGCAAAATAGCTCAACCTCAGTCTGGATGGATGGGGATCTGGATTGTATTTGGTGGTATAGGGCTGGATGATATTTCAATAACGATATAAATTGATCAATAGACGTATGGTTCAATATAAAAAACAGGGGTCAATAAAAAGTTCAATAAAAGAACAGTGCATTCTAGCCTATCATGTAGGGTAATACTACAGTCATTACATCCTCCCAACCAATCACAAACGGAGGAAAGCTCCATCAGCCTTCAGAGAGTTCAGAGAGCACATGTTCTTTTCTCTTTTTTAACGCTTGTAGTTTTCGTAAAAAGTTGGTTGAATAAAGGGTTTTGTTTGAATCCATTTATCTAAAAATAGGTAATTAAGCAACAGCATTAAATGGCTAGGGCTGCACTTAAAATGTATATTTTGAATTGTTTTGATAAGTATCGATCAATATGATTTTTACTTTATCGACATGCTTTCATTCTATATTGTCCAACCCTATGGTGGTATCAGATTAAAGGTGGTTTAATACAACTGCTCACTACTGTTCAAAATTCTATGTGTAAAAATATTTTGAAAACCATGGATAATTTTCCTTCCGCAAAGTTTGTGTTGGTGACTTGATGGAATGTGAAAATGTTCAGAGTATGAGCCTGTTTCCACAAAAACTGAGCTTTGATTTACAGCTTGTGTCTAAAGTGTAAAGTATCTGGGTTTTTCTGGCATTTTTATTTTACAAACTGAGATGTAGAGGTGTCAGTGCACTGCATAAAAACCAAGGACATCAGGGCGTATACATGTTAGTTCAATATAAAGGACCAAAGTCAGTCCATTGGGTGCAAGTCAATCACATCCTCACCTCTTTGGTTTTATCTAGTTCCTTCTGCAGAGCCTGTTTGGTCACTTCCACCTCTATGAGATTCTGTCTCAGTTTTTCATTCTCCTCTTCTGTCTTTGTGCGTTTCTCCTCCACTTTCTCCAACTCGTGGTGCAACCGCACTGACACATCCTTCGCCACCTGCGGTACATTTACAAAAAAAAAAACGAAAAGGGGGAAAAAAAAACAGAACTGTACCAGCTCTGCCTTTCAAAATGAATGTAACTAATTGAAGTTCCTACACTCTGTGAAAGCAGCAGGACTAATAATTCAAGCAAACACCTTGCTTGATAATGTCAGGGGAAGCTTGATGGGTTTGGATTGATGGCTTCTACCTTGAGGTCCTGCTCCAGACTCCTCAGCAGCTCGTCATCAATCTCGCCCGCCTGGGCGTAGCGCAGCCTCTTCCTCTCAGCTTTGCGCAGTCGATACTGCAGGATCCGGCAGTTTTTATTGGCCCTCTCTAACTCACGCCTCATTTCCTGCAGCTGGCATGTGTCTTCTTCGTAGAAGGTGTCTCGCATCTCGTCCATCTCGGCCCTCATCTCCTCAATCTCACACTGGTTTAAACCACACAAAACATTTGTGGATGGGTCACAACGACAAATGGGCAAGCTTTGCTGTAGTCTCTCACTGGACAGTATACTTCAAATTAAGTTTTAGACGATCTATTCCTTTCTCATTCACGGACCTTGATTTGCAATGACACTAAAATGTCTTCCTTTTTACCTCTTATTCTTTCTGTTATTCATTTATTTAAAAGTATATTCCAGTTTAATAAAACACTATTTTAAGCATAGTGTTCATTTTTTATTTTTGACTGACTTAAATACGGGTAATGACATCACTGACTGGAAACAACATGCACCAGACATTTGGCCACACATTAAGACAATTAGTTTGCAGTTAGTATTTTTTTTTTGTGTGATTTAATTCTGTCCTGTTTTTTTCTTTTCTTATTTTACATATGCCATCTTTGTGCAGTTAAAAGAAATATTTTAGAGCAAAATAATTTAAGGTTCCAGTAATTTTCCTACATTATGTAAATATATATAATGTAGATGTAAATATATATATATATATATATATATATATATATATATATATATATATATATATATATATATATATATATATATATATATATATTCTTCCAATCTCTCCACGGAGCATAAATAAAGCTTGTGTAGCATAAATCCTGCCCTGTGACTATTGCTGTAAGATCCTTGTTAAGACACATTAATGATCCATGTGGATCAAAACCAGCACAGGCTAATCAATAACAAATTATTCCTCCATGGGCTGGGAGTTTTCAGAGCAGCACTGTTCTGGAGAATAATCAACAGGCTAATTGATTGATGGCCCATCTGTCACTGATTGCATGATAAGAATTTACTCGGTGTTTTTTTTTTTTTTTTACTGTTTTGAACATCCTCCAACTGTTAACAGAGAATCGTCTTATGGTTTAGTCTCCACCTTGAGATCATCGTTTTCCTCCAGCAGCCTCTCGATCTCCTCTTCCAGGGCCTCGTCCTGCTGTGTCACGGACGCCGCCTCCGTCGCCGCCTCAGCAGCCGGATCGGGCTCTCCCTGCGCGGCCTCCGCCCTAATCGCGCCCTCCGCTTTGGTCTGCATCTTCACGCCGCTCCTCTTCAGTCTCCTGTGCAGATGAAAGTGGATAAGCTCAGCCTGTAAGCATCCTCCTCTCCACGAACCGAAGCCGAGGCCCGCTCCACAGCACCCAGCGGCGCCGCTTTTCCTCTGCCGCCGCCTGCCTTTCACCCCCTCCTCCTCCTCCTCCTCCTCTTTTTTCCTTAGAGCAGAGGTTTCGTTGCGCAGAATTTCCCGAGCGGGGTTTTCTTTACGGCTGGGTATGCCGAGAGCTGAGGTGCGGCCCGGTGGTGCCGGTGGATCTCCTCTGGCCGCATCCGCCCTGTTTGGCGTGAGGAGATCAGCCTCAGCACCAACCGGCTGGACAGCTGCCCCGCTGCGCCTCTCGAGCTCCCCCTGGCGGCCGTCGGCGGACCGGGTCTTCCCCGCCTCCACGTCTTTGCCTCTTTCCGCCCTCAGGGAGGTTCTGGAGCCGTTTGGATGTGTGGCTGCTCGCTTGTTCGCTGCATCTTGAGCTCTGCTCCGTCTCCCTGAGCTTTTTCCAGCTGTGGATGTTGTTGGAGGATCTGCAGCGTTGCTGGCGACTGGCTTCATTTTCGTCTCCACATAAATGAGCTCCACGTATATCCGTTATTTTATCACAACACATCAGATGACTATAGGCCTATAAAAGGTCCAAAATGTGCAGTCTTAGTTTTAATTCACAGTTGTTTTAACATTAAAAGAACAAGGTTTCAACTTGTGTAATGACGCCACTAGATGTCGCTTTTCTCCAGCGATGACAAGTGCATCTGTGGTGAAAAAAAACAGTTTACAGAAAAGGTTTCCACCAAAGATCGACTTTCCAAATAGCAAAATAGCTGCAGAAAAATATATAAAAAGTTTGGTCGAACGCCCTTTGCTGTTTGTTGGACTTTAGGCTTACCGCAGAAGAGCCCCGTGAAAGACCGCACACCCAGGGCACCACCAGGCACCACAAGGGGCACGCACCATGACGTCAGCGTGGACGTCAAACCAGGAAGCAAATTCACACTATCTCACTGTACATCCATCTTCACGTAAAATAACGTTGAAACTACCAACCATTTATTTTTTTCTTATCGTATTCTTATATTGTTTGTTCTCAGTTATTTTCTTGTGGTTACATCCTAAATGCTGGTGAAGATTCTCAGTCATCCAGGTCATGGTCACTCCAAAAAACATTTCTCTATTCAAATGTCTTTTTTATTCATTTGAATTGAGAAAGCTTTCCGGATGCAGCGAAACGCACAATGCATTCTTTTACTTTTACAAATGTTTGTCACATTTTAACAGCAAGCTTCATAGTATTTAATCAGGATTTCATGTGAACGGCCAACAAGTACTTTGAATTTGAACAAAATAATGTTTTTAAATAAAAAAAAACAAATTAGGTATGCATTTGTATTCTGCCCCCTCTGAGTCAGTAATTTGCAGAGCCACCTTTCATTTAACTGCCTGTTTTTTTTAATATATCTACCAGCTTTGCATGTCCTGAAACTGACATTTTTGCTCATTGTTGTACGCAAAACACAAAATTGCTCTAGTTGCATGGAGAGCCTTTGTGAAGAACAATTTTCAAGCACTGTAGACTGTTGGACTTTGACTGGGTCATTCTGACTCATGAAAATGACTTGATTCAAACCCCTTCATTTGTGGGTTTAGGGCTGTCGTCCTGCTTAAAGGTAGAGTTTCAACTCTTCTGCAGCCATTAACAGGATTTCTTCAGGACTTCTCTGTATTTAGCTCGATTGATATTCTTATCGACTCTAATCAGCACCAATAAAGAAAAGTATCCCCACAGCATGATATTGCCACCCCCATGTTTTACAGTGAGGAGGGTGTGTTCAACTTGTTATATAGCTATATAGTGTTTTGTGTATCTATCAAAAGGGTAAATATTAGTGTACTGTGACTGCAACATCTGATTCCAGATGGTTGCTGTACCCCCCACATAGCTTGTGAAAACTTTAAACTCAAACTCTTATAGTTTTCACCAAAGGAATCAGAGCAGAAGAAGCAAATAATAAGATTGTGATGTAAAATAATATTGGAGTAGCCTAAACTAATGAAATCAAAATAGAATAAAGGGAAGTGTGTGGTGGAAAAAAATAAGAATAAAGCAAGAAAAAAAACAGTACCTTCTTTTTTAAATCATATTTTAAATATCTGTAAATATCCTCTCAAAACAAGGGATGTATGTTTCGTATTTGTCAGAGTAGATCCAGAGAGATGATTCTTGTCCAGCAGAGGTCGCTGTCCACACGGTCAAACTGTTCCAGAGACCTACAGCCAGTAAAACGCTGACTGTTTCCACTCGGTTAGTCCCTCTTAGTCATTTAATTGCTAATGAGATGAGTGAGCAGCGGGTCAGGTTTGTAGGGATTTAAACCCTGTTAAATGACCCTTCACCCTGTTTCATATTGTGGTCTGCAGACTGTCAGCAAACCCATGCAACTCTAAGCCCCAACAAACCTGTTGACACTAAAGCCAAGGGAACTTAGAGAGAAAATTCAACATGTAAATAGTTTTTCACAGCTTAACCTTGTTTCTTCTGGATGCATGTTTTATGAAATTGGTTTCATTAGCAGTCGCTGAATCCACTATAGAAATCCACATGTCAGTTTATGAATGTGCAAAGACATGTTTGATCATTCTTCTTGCAGCATAAAGGGGGAGCAAGCAATGGTGCCCTGTGCTGAAAGCCTTGACCCCTCTGCAATCCTCTTAGTCCTTGGCTTAGATCCCTCTGTGTCCCTGAGGAGGACAAATATGCTCCGTTGCACTGAACTCATCTTGAATATCTTACACGTCTATACCTCCTGCAGTCCTTTTTTTATCCACACCTTGATGCCAGAAGGGAGAGGAGTGGTTGTTTGCAAAAAGTGTTGCTGTACAGGAGGAACGGAGGGCGGAGTTTAGCAATGTACAGGGTGCAAAAAAAAAAAAAAAAAAAAACTTATAGCAAACATTTTAAATTTACATAGGTTTGTATATTTTTTTATCATGAAATACATGTGAAGGCCTAATAAGGAAACATTTAGGAAATATCTGCTTCTTTTGAATTATACTTTAATGTGAGACTTTCAAAGAACAAAGAAAAGGTTTAATGTGTAAGAATATAATGTAAATCAATTCAAAAATAGAATTTCAGATGCACATTCGTGCTTTTCCCCTTTTCCGATGGTTCCAACTAACTGCCCAAAGATTAGCTGTAGGTTCTCTGACAGTGACCTGCTTTCCTGGATATATTGTGGAGTGACGTGGAAATAAGCTCTTTTGGAGCTAAAGCCAATTTGTTCCCAAAGATTAGGGCAGATCTGTCTGAACAGGCTGAAGAAGATACAGCCTCTCTAGCAGTCCGACCAGCTAGGGGATCTTTCCAACCTGCAGTTCCAGAAAAATTGGGGGGTGGGGGGTGGGTGAAGAAAGAATGAATGGTGGGGGTTTGTGTGCAAAGGGCATTGGGATGGACTTAGATTTACAGTAGGCGTGGAGTCAGTCACATCTGTGTAAAGAAACAGCATCAAAACAGCCGATTTAACACATGCACTAACACAAGAACACAGACAGTGCTGACAGTTTATTTATTTCATTTAATTGTGAAGCCAGGAAGCAGTCACCTTTCTTTAAACAAAACAATAAAATTCTTAATATCTTTAAAAAAGCGTTTCCTTTGGGATGCATTTCCCCTTGCTTCTAAGTGGCAGTGAGACAATATCCTTCAAACTCATCTATGACGCACAGCAGAAATAATTTGTGAAGACCCTTAAAAGAAATGTATTGTTACAGAGTCGACAACATTTTCCGAAAGATTTAAAGAACTACCCTAAGTTTTAATCCCAAGTCTTTTGAATCAGCAACGTAGTCGCATATTAATCTATAAATGCAGCAATTTATTCTTTGCAAAACATTGCACTATCCATAGTGTCACTGGTAGATGCTGCAGATGACCGTAAAGTAGCAACAGTGCTTTGCAAAAGTATTCATTGGTCTTGACATTTTTAAGTTGTCAAGTCACAATCACAAACTTCAATTTGTTTTATGTGAGGGATCAACAGAAAGCATAGAGAAATTCAAAAGTAGAAGGAATTGGAGACATGTATTTTTTCCCCTTTCTTTCCAATTTTCAAGGGAAGTATGAATCAAAAAGGAGCCAAGAGGCCCAACATGAACTCTGGAGGAGCAGCAGAATGCCACAGCTCAGGTGGAATAACCGTTAGTTGTGCTTCTCACAGATGATTGTCTTTATGGAAGAGTGGAAATAAAAAGCCACTTTTAAAAGACAACCGCAAAAGGCATCATCTGCAATTTTCCAAATGAAGTAATCATGAAATATTTTGATTCTCTTTCAGGAATACATGCCACTTTGTGTTGATCTATGACATATCAAATCTCGATAGATTACAGAAGTTTGTGGTTCTAAAAAAAAATAACACAGGGGATATTAATACTTTTACAAGGCAATGCAAAATACAACAGATGGCAGGCGTGAGGGTTGTGTAGTTTCCTTTGATAGCCGTATTCAAATCAACTGCATCTGTAAACAAAATGCCCCCCCACCCCCCCCACGAAACAAATCAAGATAGCAAAAAAAAAATCTTCTGGTAACACTTAAAGTAATCAAAATTTATTTAGAGCACTAGTAAATAAGATAGCACATTAACTATTCAAGCTTTCAGATATAGCAGTGTTAGAATCCAGAGTACAAAAGTTGGAGGTGAATTTTGGTTGTGGATGCTGAGCATGTTTGCATCCTCTGTGACATTTTGGTCCTAACAGGGTCCAAAACACAGCTGGACAGAATAGCGTGGAGCCTATGTGATCAGCATTTTGCTTTTCTTCATAAAAAAAAAAAATGATATGGAGACAAAACAACACGACTGTTTTCCGCCTAAAACCAGAAGCTTTTACAGACTTGCCCATAAATACACACTGACACCCACTGTTCTTCTCACGTTGGTCCCGAATCACGTTAATCTACATTATCTGCAGAAATGATTGTCTGGTTGATTTCTCCCCTCCCTCCATCTACGTCCACTTGCAGATCGTTGCCAGGCACGCGCCCCCCCCTTTCTTCTTCACTCCCTTTTCGCTCTTCCCTTCTTTTGCCTCTTTCCGTTTTCCTCCACTTCTTCCATGTTGCTGTGGCCGTTGGTCACAGCCGAAGTGCCGTTGGCTACTGGCTTGCCGCCTTTCTGCGACGAAGGTTTGCGTCGGTACGCGTGGTAGTAGAAGTTGGCGAAGAGGACGATGAACGTGACGGCGTAGCCGATCAGCGCCCACTGCATCCAGCAGGGGAACGGGCAGCCAGTGTAGAGGGAATAACCGGCGTGGCCGATGGTTACATGAAACTGGATCTGGTAAACATTGAAAAATGTGAAAACTTAGAAAAGTTCATAACATTCACAATGAACTGTCAAAAACAGAAACAGTCCAAATAAACGGGGTGCCTGTATCAAGTTCTACCAAGGTTTGAAAGTTATGTTTCAAAACTAAATGAATTTTCCCTCATGCCGTTCCTATGGTTTAAAGTATCTTTAAAGAGACTTTAGAGAAACTATTTACATTGGTATCTGATAAGTAAACCTAAACGCTAACGAGCTGCACTGACAATAACATTGTTCAGTGTGGATGTTCATAAGAAGGAACGCAGACTAAGTTATTTTCAGTCTCAGAGAGGATTTTCATGCTTTTTACATGTTAAGACATCTCTGTGGTTCATCCAGGCTGCGAAAGACTAAGGAGAGTAGAACTTTAAAGAACCTATACCTGAATATATTGTGGTCTGATTAAGAAAAAGGCTGTTTACGCAATATACTATGAGTTAAAATACGTAAGTTGATGATAACAATTGACTAATCGGTTGCGGGATTGATCAAGTCCAGGGTTTTTTAAGTAGGAATAAGCAGCACCTCCTCCAACGTGTGCACGGCAGGGTATGGTAAACATAACAGCATGGCATGCATGTAAGTGTTGACCATTCACATAAGAATTTACCCTAGACGTAGCCATTTCTGTCAAAGAAAACAAACAAAATTCCCTACATGAAGCCTTGTTTCCTAGGGAGGATTGTGCACGAGCTTGATGTGCATGTTTAGTCTCGTACATGTCGATTGTTTCTCATTGGGGGAAAAACTGTTGGGGGCGGGGCTTACAGCTCAAACTTACCTGTCCTCCTCACTCACCAGGCCAAATTTGTGCAGAACCAGTTATAGTTCCTTTAAGCTGAAAACAGGATGGCTTAAAATCCAGCAAAATTGCTCTGTTTTATTCTTTTGAGCTTTCAAATATTTGGAACTGTCAGTTTTTTTGAAAGCTCAAAAGTAATTTATCTATATTCCTTAGGAATACATACAGAGATTTCTTGTTTGGTAATGCTAGCTGTTCTAACAATGCTGCAAAAGACACACAGCAATGCCTCATTTAAGATGCCAAGAATAATTTAAATACACTTCTCAATAATTTTATCTTTTTTTTTTTAAAGTTAATGAAATGCTGTTTACAGTAACATTTCCTCTGCTTCTGTCATAAATACTTTATGACTCATAGCAGGAAGGTAAGAAAAATGCTTTGAATGCATTTATGATTTTTGTTATATTGTATTTCTTTAGGAGTGCAATTAGCAGAGGCAGTTTTTGATAAAGGTCTATATGGACATCTGCCTAGCTCAGCATGGCCTAGGGGTGCAGTGACAACCCCCTAAAATGTAGGTTGCATCCGAATGGCTATTTCTATTGCTTATATGCTCATCCAGTCAACTGGAAAGGGAATGACTGTGGATTACAGCCACCTCCACCTCCCTAAAATATGGAAATTATAAATGCTTTAAATAAATATCGCTGTTTTTGCGTGTGGCTGATAACACAGAAGGTGAAGTGCTAAACTAAAGGGACACTTTTCTGGACTGCATCTAATAATTTTTGGCTCAAAATCCTCCATATTTAGACAGATTAGAGTTCAACTCAACAATGCTAAAATAAATACAGATACTTTGAAACTTTCTTTTTCGGGTGAAAACCACAGTTTATGGATGGGCCACCCTAGGACAAAATTTTTCTGCAGTAGTTAAACATACTTTAAAATATATTTGTGAAATCTATGAAAAACGGGGACCGGTAGTTTGCTCATTGATACATGTTTTAATTTTTAATTATGCATTTTTTTAAATTCTTATTGTTTGTGTAAAATCTGTTTTAATAATTCAGATTCAAAATATCACACACGCCCAGGCCCAGTCGAAGATGTCCAAAACACTTTAAAATGTTTTTTTCCCCACACAAATCAAGGATATTTAAGAACTGTTCTTGTGACCCATAGTCTATAAAGATCATGCAGCAAATAGCCAGTTATCTAGTTAGGAATCTTGCCTTTAAATCATCTGTTAAGGAATATATTTTGTCAAGTTTGTTATGCAATTTTCTTACAGAGTGACTAGCTTTGGGCTGGCTGAGCAACACCGATAGAATATCACTGCCATACCAACAAAGACACAATATTTTCTACTCAAAAATGCCACCGTGGTAATCAGAAGTGCAGAATGTGGCAAATAATGACAGATGTGAGTTTTTCTTTACTGTTGTTCATATTCGTGGGATGGTCAGGGAAATTCATCTTTCAGGTGTAATAATGTAATTTATGAAATTATTCAATATCTATGAACCCCTTTATTAAGATGTATCTAATTCCATATTATTAGCTGCGTGCTTACCTAAAGCAGAGCGATAACACCATCCCTAAAATATCACATACTGTACTGTATTACAACAGCAACATGTTACTGCCATAACAAACTGCAAGAAGCTATGTCTAAAGAGTAAAATGAGTGAAATTGTGTTGTTAGATGAGTTTCTAGTCTGTAACTGGATAGCAGGTTGATTTTTTTTGGGTGTAAGGTGCATCTCTAAAAGTGTTACCCACCATCTGAATTATGGTGAGGTATTTCTTCCACCAGAGGTACTTCTGCATGTGAGGTCCCAAGGCGGCGAGGCCATAGTAACCGTACATGAGCACGTGGATGGAAGAGTTGATGGTTGCACCGAAAAACGCTGCAGATAGGATAAAAAAAAAAACTGTATTTGGGCCAGGTTGTTGATAAATATCCAGCAAGTACAAAAGGCTGTCTCAGTCTGCAGGGTACAACAAATGGCGATCCTTATACTCACACTGTCCACCAGGGACCCACTTGATACCGATCCACCACAGGATGAACATGGTACAGTGATGGTAGACGTGGAGGAAGCTGACTTGGTTGAACTTCTTCCTCAGTATAAAAAAGACCGTATCCAGGAACTCCACACCTTTGGAGATGTAGTACCACCAAAGAGCAGATGCTATCTGGAGACATAAGAGGCAGTGTGAATGCGTGTTATACAAAGTGGTAAAGCTCAAACATCTGCACAGTGACACAATGTATCAGATAATTCTGGTATATACTAATACACATCAACGACGGCAGCTGAAGTCCGGTAAAATTCCTCGGCAAACAGTAGGAGCAGCTTCGTTCTTCACAGGTCGCATTTGAACCATACACTAGCCTGATCAGACCTCACTGAACCTTTTTTTCCAAAGGATGGAATAAGAAATCATAAAATGTTAAAATGATGCTGTTGGGTAATGGTAACATCAGTGGGTAACGCTCATGGATTTAATTCACACTAGAAAAGGGGTTTGTTCACCTAAGGTAAGATTAGCCTTTCACCTCCCAAGTACTCGGCACAGGGTAATGCTAGCTGTGTTCAGCGTTTACACTTTCGCTGAAGAACTGACCATAAAGTCAATAAAGACAGGCTACATTTTTAAACAGTGATTTATATTAGAATGCTTGTTATCCAAATTTTAATAAAAGTCTTATTAGACATGTTCAGGTTAGACATGACTTTGTTTTTTTTTTTCAATCTAAAAACTGAATGCTGATTCACTACACACAAAATCCTTCATTTAACCCAGAATATTTATTATGTAATCCATATAGTGGCCCAATATTTTTAACCCACTATTAATCTTAAAGGGGCCATGGCAACAAATTTCATTTGGCGCGAACATCCAATCTCCAAGCTAAAACTAACTTCACCGGTCCAACACGAGACTGTGTTATGTTCATGTCTTCAGCACCCTCTACTGAAGCTGTTTCCTGAGCATTTTCAAACAAACTGATTTTGAAAAAAAAAAAAAAAAACCCTCTCTACCAACGCTGACGGTGGCGACCACAACGTCGTCATTACGCAGAAGTTGGTTTAATTTTTAAATGCTATCTCATCTGATAAACCTATGAACACTGAAGCAACAGGGCAGCCAGCTCTCTGCTGCGGTCGCGGCGGAGAACTCGCTGCCAAAACAACCCCCTAAAAAAAGGTGACATTATTTATTTAGATTAAATTCTTTGGGGAAAATTATACTTGCAGCATGAAATAGTTTATACAGTGATGTCATGCCCCCTTTAAGGTTAGGTCTTAGTCACTTTAACCTATTTTTTAATTAAAAAGATTGGTAGACTAAGTTAGCAAAATTACCCAGACTGGGTTGGTTTTAATACAAACGTTTTTATAAAGCATAGCTAAGTGTGGGAACCTTAAAGGGAACGTTTGGATTACTTAAATAGAAAATAATTGTTGCACTAAACTTTCAAAGAAGCCCAAAGTAGTTAGCTCCAGGGATGACTTATCAGCTAGTCCGACTAGTATAATTTTAAATTTGTGTAAAATTAACTTAAATTTTACAAATAATTTTTACATTATATATAGATTCTCCTCCATCTATGTTACAACACTGCATTCACAGAACATTGCTGATTAGGAAGTGAGGACCAGCTCTGCCTTCAGTATAAATAACCATCTCATGCCAAAGCCACAGCAGTGTTAATGTTTGTAAAATAAGGCAAGGCAAGTTTATTTCTAAAGCACTTTTCAGTAGCAAGACGATTCAAAGTGCTGTATGTAAAACAGTTTCAAAACGACATCTAAAACATTTTTGGAACTGGTGACTCTGTGACTAATCAACTCAACTCTCCAGTGAAAATAAATATATCACTAATGAACCACTGAGATGGTTCAGACCTGTCTAGAACAGATAAGATACTGACTGCTAATAACTACTATACGAAACCACTTTTGTTATACTTTTAAGCTAAACAATACCTTTTTAAGTATTGATTTAATAATACAGTGATAAATGCCTGATTTTAACACATTTAAAAATGCATAGAAGTCTTCACAAGAAAAAACACACTTATACTTGCAAAATTTGCCACAAATCTCCATTGATACTCTTATTTAATGAAGCTGTATTGTTCCCTGTTTGTTGGACATGCACACGGTCCACATGGCCTTTCTTTGAAAGCCACTCTGATTTCTCTGAACCCGACAGCCCACTGAGTCGGAGCATAGAGCCGCCAAAGGAGGTGGAATTGACGTGACGCCACCTGTCGATCAATCCCGGAGGCTCGTCCCTTACCTGCGGCACCTGCAGGCCCTTTTCCTCTGACAACTTTGTCGGGATTTTGCATTACGAAAGCATTGCGGTCAGAGTGATTTCGTTAAAAAAAACATAGGCAAAAATGGTTAAATATTGTCAGTGAGGGAAAGTGCCAATCAGACAACGCGTTATCCCGAACGTGTAGTGGGTGATTATTCCTTTCCCAACACCTAAAAGGAGTATAGAAAAATGTAAACGGGTGGATAAAGGCATGCAGCTAACCTCACGAGGAGCTGAACACAACAGTGAACGACGGAGAGCTACCGAATGTGTCTCTGTGCGAAGGTTAACTTCAAGCAAATGTTTGGTCTTTGCTCATAATTACACTGACTTAGACAACTTTAGACTTAGACAACTTTATTTGTCATTTTGTATGTACAGAGTGCATACAGAACAAAATTCCGTTGCATACAGCTTTTAAATTACAGTATAAAGTGCAGCAGTGATTAAAAAGTAAACAATTGAAATGTAAACAATGCAGGAGAAAGAAACAATGTGCGATCACTGTATGCTTTGCTGTATGCTAGGTCCTGCATGTACCTAGGCCCCGCCCACAGGAAGCTGTATGCTTAGAGGTTAATTTAAAGGGTAATGATTGAAGCTAGATCTGCTGTGTTTTATGTCTTTTGCATATATGTATGTTTCAACTTCAAATGTTGCAAAAGTTGAAGCTATGATCAGTTAGCAGGACTGATGGACAAAGCATTTAATAGGTAGTGTAAAGTAGAATATTACACTCCTAGTACAGACTTTCACTGTCTTGACATGGATAGCTCGATGGCAGCATATACTAATATATATTTTAAGTTGGGTATAAGTTAGATATCTAAACTTGGTCCGTGGTTACCTTGAAATAACTTCACTGACTTGATGTACAAAACATTTTTTTTCCTCTGTCTTATTTCCCTTAATGTCGGTAGGAAAGGCAAAAATGCCTCTGATAACAGTGAGCTTCACTATCCCTGCCATTACAACGTCTTTGTTGTCAGGGGTTAGATTCGCCTGTGGCACGCTTCCGCATGGGAGGAGCGATCTTACAGTTGGCGTCACGTCATTTGGCTCTTAAAGGTAGTGTGACCAACTACCACACCCTCTTTGTCCTTAAATCAGCACGGCTGGAAACGCCAGGCTCTCATCATCTCTCTGTTGCTCTCCTACTCTGGTGCCCAGCAGAATTAGTGATCTTCTTAACGTCAGCAACGAGATTACGGCATTACTCCACCTGTTAGCCACAGAGAACCGCTCAATGCTGCGTGCGTGATTTGGTGACCGCCGCAGACGTCCACATTTGCTTTGTGAGTCCATTTTTTTCTCCAGACATGGTAGGATGTGTGCACAGGTTAGCTCAGTGAAAGGTGCATGTGAGGGAGCTTACCCTGACTTCATTCACGTCATTTGAGTAGTTGACAGGCTGACACAGGTAGCTGTACCCAGCGGCTCTTGATGCTAGTAGGAGCTGATGAGAGTGTGCAAATGGCAAAGTCAGATCAAGGCAAAGGAAAGGTACAAAAAGGTACAGCAGCAAATATTTACAGATACAGGATCTCCATCGATACAAGTCTCATTTCAGGAACAATCTTTAAAAACATCTCCGCATCTATCTGTGGTAAATTATTCCGAACTATCAATTTAACCACATCAACCACTGATGACTGATTTCATCCTGAATTTGGATTGGCTTGGTCTGACTGAATTGGTTGGTATTGAACTATACTGGAAAATACTGTACTTGGACCAAGTTTGATTTGATACCTTTGTATAAAAATTTCACCTGTTTTTCCTCATAGAATGCAGAGTGATTACCTTTGCTACACGTTGGTTCTGAATTAACTATTATCCTTATGCTATGCATCAGGCTTACGGAGCAAGGATTGCAGAACAAGTCAAATGATCTTTGAACAGTGGAGACCAGTTTGCTTTTCATCACTCACAGGTCTTTAACATCTAGTAAGACTTTAAAAAACGACAACCCGTACGCAGTGGCACCGACCTCTTTGGCGATATAGAAGTTGAGGACCACCATGCTGAAGTTGTACACTATGAGGGTCTTCCTGAGCGTAAAGGGCTGGCGGTCCTGCATGTACCTAGGCCCCGCCCACAGGAAGATCAAGTACAGGCAGCTGATGGCCAGTGTGGGAGAGGGAGAGAACATCATCGGCCAGTTCTCCACCCTCTTGTCTGGAGAAAAGAAGTTTTTTTTTGTTATTACTGACTTTCCACGATAGATTTATTAGGTAATACTTCATCTTTTTTGACAGTTAATATGTTACTCCAACCACGTAAATGACATTCAAGTAGAAATGCACCAATCACCCAACCAGACACAGAAAACAACCAAGTTTCCGTTGATCGGCTGTGTCAATTTTTTTCACCTCTTCATTAAATGCAGCAAACTTAAGAACTACTTTTTTCAGTGTATGACCACATCAATAAACAGAATTTAGTTTGAAGAATTACAGAAATTAGACAAAGGCTATGCTTTGGTGCATAAATGGGAACAATCTTGTTGTTGCTGGATACAAAACTACTGTATCTATTGGACAATCTGGATCCCCCACCCCACACCCCTGCATTGATGTATTTAAAAAAAAAGTAGAATGAGTCAAACTAGTATCAGCCAGGAAGAGCCTGATCAAACAAAGGTTTAGCATGGTTATACTGTTGTTTATGCTTATTTCTCTCCCAACATAACCGCTCCAGTACTCCTTAAAATTGAATTAGAGCACAATTAAGTAGTTCCCTTGCCTGCCTAGGAGAAGAAAACAAAATGAACTGGAAAACTTGGGACCAATTCTGCTTGTTTTTAGTATAACTTAATTTAGCAGCATAAATCAATACAAGTCCAAGCATTTTTGAAATCCAGTTCAGCAAAATGTAGCACCCTCCATCCAGTTTATAATTACCCCATCATCAGGAACCCGACTTACCTGCTATAGTAAGGCTCCATTTATAAAACTCTACTGTGTCATTCACAAAATGTGTTACAACCTCCATAGCTGTACCGCTGGTCGTGATTAAACTGCGGAGACAGAAAAAGAGCAAAAAAAAGAGAGACAAAAATTAAATTACAGGTCATGCACACCACATCAGAGGGACACATGGCAACGCCCTGCCATCTCGAGTGGATACGGGTTTTGCTTACAGCTGCAACACAGAGCATGTTATGTTTTAGTTGCTTGTGTTAGGGTTCTTAACTATGACAAAACAGGACTTTAAGTACATGATCACATGGTGACCTTGGAAATTAGAAGCCAGAAAAAAAGATTTTAGTTAAAGAAATGCTTCCTCATTAAACATTTTTGTCCCATTGTAAATGGCTGCATTGGTACGTGTGTGTACTTGTAATGAGAAGATATTTTTTTATACATTACCATTAAAGTGAGGACCTTTTTTTTTTTTTGGTCCTCATTTTTCTTTGGGCTAGGGCTTTGGTTTAGGACTAAGATGCCAATTAAGTTTAGGGTGGGAGTCAGGGTTAGGCCATAGAAAGGGTTGACAATGAATGGAAGCTAAGCCAAGGTCCTCAGCAAGTATCTAAAACCAGGATGTGTGTGTAGTCAGGTGATAGGTTTGCAAATTTGGTATCAGCAACAGCCATACAAATGGAGTATTCAGGTAAATAAATGACCATCCTCTACTGAGACAGCATCAAGTTCTGAGTTCTAGAAATGCTTAATGTTTGATACAAAAAACAAATAATAAACTTTTAACATGTTATAAAAATAATTTTCCCCAAGTTATGTCAACACAGGCCTGTTTATTTATCTAATACAGGTTGCTGTCTGCTGATTTTACGTTGGGTTTGATTGATCTGGAAAGTTGGAGTTCAGATTCAATTTAAATTAAAAAATACTTTATTCATCCCAAAATGGAAATGAATTGCTGGTGTAACTCGTGTTACAGGGGTTTCCTCAAAAGGTTGTTGTAGATGGTGATGGATGCAGGCAGGAAGAATCTCCTGTAGCGGTCTGTCTTACGGCTGATCTGGAGACGCCTCTGACCGAAGACGCTCTGTTGTTGGACAAAAGTCTTCTGGCGCTAGCTACTAACAGCAATATCAGACGGTCACATATTTCTTCGCATGTTATGCGTTCAAACTCTAAAGGAACATTTTCTGAAACGATACTGCTATGTGTGGCACCAGAACTGCAGTGCACAAAAGAGAAACTAAATAGCCAGAGGTTCCTTGATATAGTTCCCAGTTTGAAATCCAATAAAACAAAAAATGAAGGAAAGAACATGGTCCTCATTATGCATTAAAGCGTATGTCCCAAGCCTTTTTTGTATTTTCATTAAAGAAAAAGGGGACACCCAAGTACCTGCTATTTGTTCATGTCTTTACAGCTGGGATCCGAATTTTTCAATATTCGACTAGCCTGATTTGAGTGGACCAAGGGGACGTTGGTTGATTCCTATCTGTCGCTGATCGACTGGTGCGACTCTAGCTTATATCTGCAACTTTCATTATGCTATTTATAGTCAGCAGCCATCTTGAATAATGAATTTGGGGCTGCTCTGCAACCTCTGACTGCATGGAGGCGTCTACATATTGTAGAGATACTCTGGAAAATCCCAACTTCCAAAACAAAGAGAAGGCACAATTTTTGCTTTCCAGCCCGGAACCCTAATATTAGTTGTTAGGTGTGTAATTAAAAAATCTTCAACAATGCAGGATGTAAAAGAGCTCTTAGGTGAGTTGGGATGACCCACCCTCAAAATGAAATTCTGTTTAGGGCCCGATACAAGCTTTGGCTGGCATTGGATTTCTCCCTAATTAGGGTGCCTTACATAACAAACAGCTCTTATCCGCCACAGAGTTGAGAGCTTTTGTCTTTATATTAATCTATTATTAATCCGATGAGTCAGATCAGTTGTCCTTTAAATAATTAATAGCTAAGTATACAGTAACTACTCTCCACCAGCGTGAGTGCCGAGCAAAAGAGCCGAGCACTTCAACGCAGTGTTGCATTTTAGGCGTGGGGATTAAATAATCTGCAGGGATGGGCAATCTTTGAAGGATTTTGCGCGATATAGCGCATCAGGATGTAGTTCAACCCGCCGAGGGACAGAAGCCAGATAAGAGCGAGAGGGCGAAGCGCAACAAAGAGACCGGGGGCGCATGTGTCAGCAGGTTTCCGCTCTGGCCGCCCAAGAGGCTTAAATTCAATTGATCAACGAGCTTAGATGAGGGCCTAAGTACAAATGCCCGGAGAGACACCGCCTGATCGGTGACTATCTGCATGCATGCATGCATGGGCTGGAATAGCCAAAAACAGAAAACTGTATGCGGAGAAGGCGGAGCTCAAAACTCAAAACGTTACGGATCATGTGTTGGGAATTTGCACTTAACAACGTCAGTGGGACAACACTTTACCGGGTGTGTATTTTTGGAGGAGTTTCTGCGCATTCACAGCCAGTCGCGATTTCAAAACTATAAAGTGGACTGTGGTATTTTCATACAGGTTGTTTTAACAGGCTGACTGTCTGCTTGCTGACAAGAGTCCGAAATAAGAATAATAATACAAATGAATACATCTCATCAGAGGGTTCTCTGTCACCTTACACGGTTAGGTTCAACAGGTCTGAAGTCAAAAAATGAAAAGCGCTATTCAACACAAACAAAGTCAACACCCAAATACCCAAACGGTAGGAGTTACTCACGTCCTTGGTATTTAACAGAGTATAATGACATCCGGTACAATTTGATGCCCAGCCCCGTTCACTTCGCCCCCTCTTCCTCTCCTTTCCTCTCTTCTTCTGCTTCTCTGACGTCGCACCTACTCAGTTTCTGCGTCGCTCCTCTCGCACCTCCACATTGAGCAGCAATATGTATATATTTGGCAAGAAACTAGACAAGGCAAGTGAAAGAAAAAAAATCTACGTCTAATGAGTAGCGCGCGACGCACGAGGTCCGCTCGGCCGCATCATCATCTTCCTCCAACCTCCTGAGCACTGAGGAGACAGATGGAGGCTTCGCGCATGCGCGGTGCGGCCTCTCGTGTGTGGCGGCTCTGGGAGACACGTAAGCCTACTCTCCTTTGCTTTATCTTTATTCACTGCTCGTGCGTTGCACCAATCCCTAAGGTGATCGGTCCTCCACGAAACCCACTTAGCAACCTTCTAAAATCCAAACCATCGCACAGTTTTCGCCTGATTACAAACAAATTAAAAGTACACAGAATATTCTGTATTTTGAGAACTATTTCTCATTGTTTAGGTTTTGTTGTGGTCTGGATTTACTTTCACACGTTTTCCAGTTTTGATGAAAGAATATTATTATACTACATTACAGCCATGATAATTTTTAATGCAGAGATTTGACTTTTAACCTAAAAATCTTTTTTTTTTCATTTAAATTGCTGGATGTTTTTTTTTTTTTTTATAATTGCAAACTTCCCTCCCCCACAACCCTCAAATATCTGGTTTTCACAGTTTTGCTGTATCACATTAGATAATTTTCTATTCAATTCGATTTTATTTATATAGCTCCAATTCATGAAACATGGCATTTTAAGGCACTTTCCAAAGTCAAATTCAATCAGATTATACAGATTGGTAAAAAAAAAAAAAAATCCTATCTAAGGAAACCCAGCAGATTGCATCAAGTCTTGACAAGCAGCATTCACTCCTCCTGAGGGAGCGTAGAGCTACAGGGAGAGTCGTCTACATTGTTGATGGCTTTGCAGCAATCCCTCATACTGAGCTAGCATGAAGCGACAGTGGAAAGAAAAACTCCCCATTAACGGGAAGGAAAAACTTCAGCAGAACCAGGCTCAGTGTGAACGGTCATCTGCATCGACCGACTGAGGTTTAGAGAAGACAAAGCAGAGACACAACAAGTGAGACAAAAAAAGCAAAGAAGCACACATTGATCCAGGAATCTATTCTACATAAGATGGTAATTGGAAATGATTTGTCTTCCCTGGATGATGTCACAGCTAACAGAACGCCAAACCAGGTGGACCTACTATGAAGAAAAAAAAATGACAGAGAACAAAAAGGTAAAAGCTTTTGATAGCCTAAACTGATTTTGCAACCTAGAGTCACATTAATGTTACATGAGTTAACAAATGATGCCACTTAGGATGAAAACACTTTTTAAAGCTTGTCTAAAGATTTTCAAATATATGTTTTTTTGAGTTTACTGAACTGTTCTGTTGTGGTTTCCGGAGCTGAGAAGTTTATACCAGTGAGCAGAAGTTTTGGTTTTGACTTATTTACCATGTAGAAAGGTGAAATGTTGAGACTTTTCCAAAATCAGTAAAACATTAAAATAAACCTGATTTGTTTGACCATTCTAGAGTTCTTCGGGGCCCCTTGCTGGTGTGGCCCTTGCTGATGCCCTGGGCTGGCTGGAGAGTCTTGATGTTAAACTTGTGAAATGACACTTGAAAACAGGTAACTGACAATGCGAAACATAAATATGCAAATATTTGCCACATGGTTCTTAAAGGTGTCTTATAACATTTACATTTTGCATCCAAAGGTGTGTTATAGGAATCTTATCGTACAGTCACTGTGGCGGGGCGCCTCTCGGACATAGGGGCCTGGAGACATGATGGCTATGTAAGAGATCCGTTTGCTGATTGCAAGGTCAATGCTTGCATGTTACAGACTACTGATTGTTTAGGATAGACTGGGTGTGCTTTGTCTTGTGACGAGGCCACTGTTGAGTATTAGGGAGAGCCGAAAGGATCCATTGACAGAGCAGACGGACAGGCTGCAGCCGTGAGGTGCGGTTACTTTCATTCATGTAATCTCTGCTCTGTTTCTCAATAAAGTGTTGGAAGTTGACCACTAGACCGTTTCCTTATTCAATAACTCTGAGAAGTAAGTTATTGTTTAGAATTCCTTTAACATGGTGTCCAAAAAGAGCCCTGCGATAGGCGACCTGTCCAGGGTGTGCCCTGCCTCTTGCCCATTGACAGCTGGAGATAGGCATCAGCACCCCTTCCTGACCCCACAAGGGATAAGTGTGTCGGAAAATGGATGGACGGTGCCCAAAAAGAAAACAATCAATAGGTACCCTCCCTGAAGATTTATAACTAGAACATGATATAGATTTGTCATTTTCTATCACTTTACCTAATTTTGTGTGTTGGTTTGTGCCTAATTTTGTTTGCCTAATCATGTTTGTTCTCCATTTGCTCTCAGTTTGCTGCAGATTGTCTCCTGCAAAGACTGTTATTTTAATTTTCGCATGTTTTTATTTTTTAATGTCTCATTTGGTCATAAAATCCCTCATTTGACTAATCTCTGTGGCCGTCTCGCCAGTTTTGACTGTTTTATCTCTCCATATCTCCTTTACAGGTCTGCGTTTAGGATCTTTATTCATATTTCTGAGCCAAGACCAGAACCCGACTAATGGACTATGTGTTCAATTGCTCCTAGATGCTGACGTCTTTATCTTTGTTCATTGTCTCTTTAACCGGCTCAAACTTATATGCGCTCCTGTCCGCATTACGCCACTAGATGGCGGTGTTTAGTTAGCACTGGGTTCATGTTCGACCTGTTGCCTCTGCATGCAAAGTATCTCAGATTGAAATGGCATTTTTTTTTTTGTCTCATGGTCATTCATTCTGCAAGAAAAACATCAACCATACCAGTTTATTTAAAGCACAGCTTCATTATTTGATAACTATGTAACAATTAGAGTTAGATTTTTACCATGTTTTCTAACATTACATCATTTCCTCTCGTTCTGCACCCTGGGGACGAGCATGTATTCAGTATTTTTCTGTCTCCTCCGTAAACTTTTCAGATGGTAAATTCTCACATGGGTAATTCTGTTTTGGACCCTGCATACGAGTGAGTGAAACAAGCTTGTTTGTAAGGCATAATCTTCTCCACATTTGACTTCATGGCTCACTTTGTGGCTGGAATTGCACTGCTGTTTGCTGCATGCAGTTATTTGCTTTTGGAAACGAGAACTTCTCCTTTCTAAGATTTACAATCCTTAAGGGCTCCTTACTGTCAGCTTAGTGGGAAAGCACAAGAAAGTTTGCCAGATATCCTGCATGTGAGCATCTTTTTTACACTTATGTTTTTTGTAGTTAATATCCCAGGCCCTCGTCTAATTGAAATACACACTTCCTTGTCTTTTTGTTATTTACTACACGAGGCTAAAAAAAAAAAAAAAAAAAATGATTTTGTTGCTGGAGACATTTCAGTCTTAGTCCTCGTCAAGGCCACTGCACTTGTGCATTCTGCCTGCAGACCACACAAGAGTAAATACTGCAAGGCGTATTTTATTTGGCTTGTATTGACAGCCACGCATTTAGCTTACATAAACATATGCAGATATTAATTTCCCAGTACAGGCAGACTCACACACAACTGCTCTGTCAAGAAGAAAATGGCTTTGAGTGACCCCTAAACCTTAACCCTTGAATTACTCAGGATAAACTTTGCAAACCATATAAACAGAGAAATGAGTGCCATGCAAAAGTATTTGTACTCCTTAAGTTTGTCCCGACTTTCTCAAGGTACAACAAAAATATTCAGTGTAATTTATTGAGATTTTATGTGATAAACCAACACCATGCCATGCATAATTGTGAACTAAGGAAAGGATACATGGGCTTCAACATGTTTTACCAGTAGAAATGTAAAAGGTTCAGCGAGCCTTTATGTTCAGTCACATTTACTCTGACACCCCCGAATTAAAATCGACGCAACAAACGGCCTTTGGAAATAACCTAGTTGGTAAATAGCGTCCACCTGTGTGTGATTTCATGTCAGTATCAATACAGCTGTTCTGTGAAGGCCTCAGAGGTTTGTTAGAGACCATGTGTGAACAAACAGCAGACAGGTCGGGTATTGTGAAGACATTTTAGAGCCGAGTTAGATTAGAAAACAAGCTCTGAGTATTTTCACATGACCATCCACCTAAACTGACAGGCCAAGCCAGGAGAGCTTTTATCACAGAAATAGCCAAGAGGTCCATGGTTACTTTGGATGAGCTGCAGAGATCCATATCTCAGGTGGGAAAATCTTTTGACTGTATAAAAGAATAGTAAGCTATTGTTTAAAGAGAGCCAGAACTCCTGTTTGCCATAACCCAGCAAATATAAGAAGGTGCTCTGGTCAGATAAGACTTAAATCAAACGGTCTGGTCTGCATGCAGACTAAAAATAACACTACGCATAAACCCTAAACACATCATGACCACAAATATATTTGGCATAGTACTGTGCTGTGCTGTGGGAATGCCTTTCGTTATGAGTTTGGTGATATATAACAGTTAACCTGGACAAAAACACGACAGAGGACACAAAAAACAGCATAGCTATGCTCAATTTTTTTAACTGCAATTAAAAGCCAATGAAATTAATTTTCTTCTGTACAAAATGTAAAAGAAATTCAAGATCTATGAATCATTTTGCACGGCACCCTTGTTTTTGCTCAGTATTGCATTGACCTCACTTGTGACCTCATCCAAACACCCTTGCATGCAAACCACAGATGTTCTTGTTTAGCCAACATGAGCAGGCTGATCCATAATGTGATAAATTAATTTAAAAAAAGAAATTCTCGGCTATCAACGTTAAAGCAGCTGTAGTGGTTGGGTTGGCTGCACACTGTGGGTTTCATTAAAATGTTCAATATTCAACAAACTCTGGGACACTACCCCAAGTAAAATAAAATTGTTTACAAGATTTTCAAGTTCTCTTAGGATTTGCTTATTAGATTTGTAGAATTTTAGCATTTGTATAACATCTAGGATCTGCTTTATAAATGGAATACAAATTTTTTTTTTTCAAGGTATCACAAAACATAAGTAAGAATAACTGCGCAAGAGTAACTTAAAAAATAAATTTCTCGTAAATTCAAAAGGAGGAAATTAGGATTTTTATAAAACAAGACAGGATTTAGGAGGGTTTTCTTTAATCCATTCAGGGTCAAAATCATTCAAACAAATACATAACAAACTATCAGTTTCCTTACAAGGACCCCTTTCTGACAATGTTCCATCAATTTTTAATAGTATTCTAAACCTTTCATTATTTTTGTTGTGTTTTTGGGAACATTACCCTGCTGGAATGCCCAACTGTGTCCAGCTTTCAACCATCTGGCCTAAACTGTCCCCGTGTAAATTAAAGGAAATTGGTTAGAATGCTTGAGAACAATTCAGAAACAACACAGACTCAAGCTGATCGTAAAATGGAAAGTACCAGAACACAAGTGCCACAAAGCAAAATACAATGAGATTGACATAACCATTGACTGAAAGGGTTACAAACAAACAAAGAAGCTCTGCCCCATCAACTCCTTCAAGCTTAGCTGAAATTTTCAGCTGCACACAATGGCAAGCTACATTTATGAGGTCAAACAGGAGAGTGGCTGAGCTTTAGGGCTTAACAACAAAAAGTATATTTGAAAGAGCAAATGTGAGGCTTTCAAACATAATAGCGGTGTAAAAACTGTCAATCATGGTGGCGGCAGCATTATGTGAAGTACTTGTTTTGCTGCTGGTGTGGTGCATCTATGATAAAGATAAATTATTCATCTTATTCTCAAATTAATGGCTGGGCAATCTAAGCTTGGACCGCATTGGTTGCTCCAACAGGACAATGATCTCAAACTTAGATCAAGACAGGTTTGGAACGGACAAAGCAAGGCAAGGCAAGTTTATATGGCACATTTCAGAAACAGGAAAATTTAAAGTGATTTACACAATTGAAACATAAGAAAAGAAACCACAAAAAGTACGTTGCATAAAGGAACATAAAGAAGCAGGCTATATTAAACCTACCATAGGTGACTTTTATATAAATTGATTTTTTTTACATATTTGTTAATACTGCCGCTATGTCTTGACAGTAAAATATCCAACAGATAATCTGTGGAAGGAAAAAAAAACAATTTTATTTCAGCCAGTTGTAGAAATACACTGCTCCCGGTCAAAAACAGCCAATCAGAGCCAGGGGAAATGTCTAGCTCTGATTGGTTGTTAGCAGTGACAACGGCTACAGCAAACAGGCTTAAATCAGAGGTAACCAGACTGTCACACAGTTTTTCTGACATTGATTTGCGTCTGATTTAGAATGCGCCAAGGAGGATGGGCCTCCATGTCCTTAAAAACAGCAGCGCTCCAACTACAGGTTGATCAAGTGCGAGCCACCAGCATTGACAGAGACCTCTGATTAGGCGTTGACGCGTTTTCAGAAAAGCTCAGCGAAAGTCCAGTTGCTTCTGATTTAAGCCTGTTTGCTGTTGCGATGACCCGGATAACAGAGTTTGCACAGGCAGTGTCAATCGCTGTTGTCACACCCCCTCTCCCGCACAGCACTACTGTCATTCAAGCTCAAGATTACCAATAGGCTTCAGCTTTGAGGAGAAATGTCGGAGAAACAATCTGCTTTAGGAAAACTTCTAGTTTCTTGAGTGGCACCTGATCAGAAAACAAAAAAGACAGGTAAACATTGGAGCAGAACAGCAGGCTCTGCAGTGGGGAAGGAGGGCTGTAATTCAGCAGTGAGAAAGGGATTGGTGGGGGGGGGGGGGGACCTGTAAGGGGTGCCTGGTTAAATTTTATAGGTCCATGGTTTTCTCTGAACTCTCTACTGCAGCTTTAAGGATCTGAATTTGTCCTAAAATAAACAGGGTTGTACAATTATAAACTACACTTAAAAGTGGAGTTTATGCCAGGAAATCAAGTAATTTAAAATAACTCTTCCATTTGTATAAAGAAAATAGGTCAAGGGTCTAACCAAAATGATGCTCGAAGCTTGCTGATGGCTATAAAAGAAGCTTGTTAGGGTGCATACAGAGCATATACTCTTACTTTTCTAATCTTTTGACCACATCTGTATTATAGAAAATGTGTGAATCTAATTCTTGTTTTTAAACATAATCAGAGTTGTTTGTTCAATCTTTTCATCATGGTCTAAAAGCCCTTTAAAAGTCCTAAGTGAACATGCAATTCTTGCTGATGATGACCACAAAAGAGCTGCCAGCAATGTGCCCTAACTACTTCAAAGGTTTAAATAGTTACCTCTTGCTTAAAATTATGTTCTTACTTCCTTCAACATCTGGTTGTGTCATATTCACACAGTACAAACATTTCACAGTTACCAGCCTATAGCAAATCCCAGAGCAGAACAATATTTTAGCTCTCAAGTCATTCATCAGAGATACATTAGTCTGTGATTTATGCTGGGACAAAGTGTGCAGAACCCACCAAGGAAATTTCCTTCTGCAGGGCACACTCTAAGCCCGCAACCTAAGATAAACCAGTTTCCACATGTCTCTGGAGCAGCACGCGGCTTTAGTCTTCAGTGAAATACAACTTCTCCAAAACATTCCTCCTGCCCCTGGACTATTTCTGGGAACTTGGGGACTGGTAGAAGGAGAAAAAAAAAAACACGTGCAACAAGAAATTATCCATTTCAGGGTAGCGATTACCCTGACTATATAATACAATGAAAGTGACGCATGTGGCAACCTAAACACAGAAAGAGCCTACACAAGGGATATATTACCCTCCAAAAAGGCAGAGGAAAGCCTGTCCATTAAGGAGAAATTGTATTTAGTTGTTCAGGGAAATAATTTCACCACTAATTCTGCTGTCTTCATTGAAGGCGGAGATACAATGAGGAGCAAGAGCAGCAGAGATGAGCACAATGTAAGGGTTTTTAAGTGCAGACTGCTGTGGTCAGAGCCAATTGGAACAGCATCACCTTCTGTTTTGCCGTTTCTGGTAAATCTGCACCACGTCTGTTCCATTGGAGTTAATTTATAGACCATAGCACCCAGAAGAGATTTTGTTCGGTACCCAACCCCTGTTGGCTCACCAAATCTGCCATTAGATCACAGTTTGTGTCCTTTTAATGAAAAACCCTTTATTATGTTTTCTTTTTTTACTGGTTCCCAAAAAAAGGAACTGAGTAACTGTGCACGCACTCAAAAACACACACATTGTCCTTGACTGGCCCCTGTGTCAATTGTATGCAGCCACAAGTGCCAGGGCCCTGACACAGAAAGTACCTTCACACTGAGAATGGGGCAGCAGCTTTACTGTAATACTTCCCTTTTCTATGGTTGCTCATTCACAAACCAGTTGTCTTGTTCTCAGTATTGAAAGCAGAGCAACAACACAATAACAATCAGTTACATAAGTTACAGAAAGGTCATCTACACGGTATTAAAACTGCAGCTGAAGTATTTCTTTTCCACATTGTTTTTTTTCTCTCGTTCTCTCTTGAATTAGTTACTTTTTATAAACATTCCTATAGAAGCCAGTATATTATTTTTGATGATAAGCCATTCAAAATAGTTATGAGAATACCTATAAATTATCAAATATGTCATTCGGCAAAGCAAAGCCAAACTTATAATTTACTATGGCAGAAATGATCTGCTTCTGTGAACCTAAGATTAAACAGGTTTACTTTAAATGTAAAGATAGAACAGCTTAAACAGCTCTCTACTTTGGGGAGAAGCTCCAGCAGTCACATTATCCTTCACATTTTTACTGAGGAACACATTCAGTTTGTATTAAAACTATTGATGTTACTGTGCTTGTGGAAATATCTCTGTTGCTGCAAACGGTTGAAGCAAACCCAAGAGTCAATCTAAAACAAACCAGAAACTGAGATCTTATATTATTGGTATTTTGACAGATAAGATAGCATGTCACTGAGCAAGTTCTAAGCATAGCACTCAATAACACTCACTTAAACCTAACCAATGTTTGGCAGCCATAATTATCTTGCATGCTGGATAATCGTTACAGCAGATAGCACTGGAAAAACAGACTGCGTGGTCTGCAGCAATATTTTCATTACCTGTGGAACAACAGTCAGTCGCTGCTGAGTGAGAAACCACAGGTTTCATTCAGAGCAGTAGAGCTATGGAGATGAAGTGAGTCTGGCTGCTTAGCATGCTCTTTGAAATTTTTGGGGTTTCAGTTACTTTTCCATCAGATAGTTACTCTACCAAGTTAGGTTTAGCATGCTTTCACAGATTACACATGGGAAGTTGATGCTAATAGACCACAGAACTAAATATGTGATTAGAAGATCTGACAAGTTTAGGCCTTAGTCCTCTCTAAGGACAAACAATCATTAGATCTGTTAGTGAGAAATAAGTGCTTGCTCCCACTAGGCGGCCCGTTGGCCTTTTGTGGCCTTCAAGATTAATTTATTTGGGCCCATGACCTCAATTGGTCATAGGCCCAAATAAATGGTACAAATTTGGCCCACAAGTAAAGATGGCTGATAGATTTCGCCCTTTCAAAAATAGTTTCATGTGATCGCTCTGTCAATGTGCAGATAAAGATGATTTAGTTTCAGACAAAATAGAACAAATATCCAAAATATTTACTCCAAAGCACACTTGGGTGCAACCATTCATTAAAGCTTTAATAGAAAGATTGACATACTGGATGTTCTTGTTGTTTAAAACAATAAAAATAATTTAGTTTAAGAAAAAAAAAAACAATGGACTCAGAATTTTGGAAATTGTATGGCTTTTTTTAAAAAAACAAATGTTTGACGTTTTTATGTTTTGCATCTATGATGATTTACCGATAACTTTTCCACAAAAATCCAACAACATTGTTTGAATCATTAGAAAATTACATGGTTAAATATTAGGCAGGTTAACCAAAAGTAAAAGCCTGGTTCTGCAGGAGGGTTTTCCTTCCCGTTAAAGGGGAGTTTCTTTCCACTGTTGCTATATAAATAAAATTGAATTCAAAATAGATCGCAACTTTGGATTTGTAAGTAAAAACTAATTTCTAAACAGCATTGTTTGTGGCAAGTTACAACTTGCTAGTTGGTTCTGTCATGATTTGTCTTCATAAACCCAGACAGAGCACACACACACACACAGAGCTTGTTTTGAGAGTTTATTGCAAGGAATGAGTTGTGGATGGTAAAAACCAGAGTCAGTTACCGGACTGGAGTTGATGAGTGCAGGAGCAGGCTGACGGAAGGACAATGGAGAACGTCGGATAGGAATCCGAGCCGGATCTCGAGTAGAGTTCTTGGGGGTGCCAGGGCTGTTGAAGAACCTAGGGGTGCAGCAACGAGTGAGTTCCTTGGCCTCTTTATCCTGTGTCAAGAAAATTGGTGGTAACCAAAAAGAATGTATAAAAGACTTGAGTCCAGTGGGACTGGAAGGCAGGGAGTTAATGGCATGTTCCATCCGAAGAAGTTTCTGCGACAATTTCTCTGGCTCCTGCCTACAAAGGATTCAAAGCTTGGTCTCAACCTGCTGATTCATACTCTCCATCTATCCATCTGTTTTGGGGTGAAAACCAGAGGACAAACTGAGATTAATCCCCAACGAAGTGCAAAACTCTTTCCAGAATCTGGAGACGAACTGGGGTCCACAATCAGATACAATGTCCATTGGGATACCACAAAGGCGAAAGACCTAATGGGCCAGGATCTCCCCCAATTCCTCGGACGTTGGCAGCTTGAGGAGAGGCACTATATGGACCAACTTTGAGAACCTATCGACAATGGTAAGAATTGCCATGTTCTCAGATGAAACAGCAAGGCCGGTAATAAAGTCCATAGAGATGTGAGACCAAGGGCAAGACGGAATGGGCAGTGGACGCAGAAATCCCAAGGGACGTCTTCTGAAGTGTTTAGAAGAATTGTAGACCATACATGTAGACAGAAACTCCTTAATATCCTTGGCCATGGACTTCCACCAAAACTGTGAAGCAACCATGTCTTTTTCAGGCCTGGATGACATGTCAACAGGGAGTTATGACAGAGAGCAAGCACCTAAGGAACCAGGTGATCTGGCACAAACAACTTCTACTTAGTGCAAGCCTCAGGGATGCACACTCTCTGGCAGGATGAAACCCTCAGAACCACTGGTAATGTGCTCCTTCTGCGACTCATCAATCTTGCATACTCTCCAGTTTGGAGAGTATGCAAGACCCTTGGATGATGTTAAAGGCTGTATCCATCAGAGGTAGGGGTAACGATTCTTTACCATTACGGTGTTGAGTCCTCGGTAGTCGATGCAAGGGCGAAGGGAATCATCCTTCTTATCCTCGAAGAAGAATCCTGCACCAGGAGGAGAGGAGGATGGACGAGTGATGCCTGCTCGTAATGACTCCTCCACACATTTCTTCATGGCTTCAGTTTCAGGAGCAGCCAACGGATAGAGTCGACCTCAGGGGGGCCTGGTTCCTGGAAGGAAATTGATAGAGCAATCATAAGGATGGTGCAGAGTTAAAGAGGTGGCTTAATGCTTATTAAATACTTCCTTGAGATCATAATATCTTTCATAATATCTTTAGTGAAAACCTTTTTCTCTCTGTGGTTAATGCTAACTGGATGCAGTTATATTTTATTCTACGATTTGACTTTTTCCCTGCTGGCACCAAGAGCAACCATATTTTGACTACACCAAGCAACCGCATGATGCATGTTGGGATGCAAATCTGCAGAACAAAAAAGTTACAAACTGTACAATTGCTGTGAGGTTTCAGCAGATTTTCAGGGAAAAGAAAGTGTAAACATAAGACACTTCGAGGAAAGTGTTTTCCAAAATTCTATAAATAATGTAAATCTGAAACAGCTGTTTATAATAAGCCGATAAAGGGATCATAGTTATTCATAAATCATATTATGGCTAGGAAAGTCTTCAGTGCAACACGGATTAGTTCCCCATCACAGTGTGACATAACTGCATTGTTTTTTTTTTTGTATTGGAACATTATTCTCATCATGTGATGTTCAAGTTACTTTCTCTTTGCAAGTACTTCCTTTTTTTATCCGAAAGTGTGCATTGTTGTTTGATTTTATTCATCCTCTTTCTGTGTCACTGTTTTCAAAAAGCTGTATTTGTGGTATCTGTCAGCTGTCAAGCATATCAGGATTGAAACAGCTCCAAAATAAAGGGCATCAGAGACCACATGGCATAATTGTCAACAAAATGTTGTTATCCAGACATTCAGTAGTTTAGAAGGAGTTAAAACATATTTATGTGCAATAATTAACCACAATTCTTGTAAGGGCTGAGCTATGCATAAAGAGAAAGATAAAAGAAAACCACCTTCACTAGGCTTAATAGTTATTTTTTTTTAAATCCCAAGATCTTATCTATGAGAAGATTCCTACTCAACAAATCTTTGGGATGCTTTTAACAATGTTTCTATGAAAAGAAATTTGTTTGAATATTACTGTCTACTTAAAACCTGCTTATGTTAGGATATAGTATGTAATTGGGACGGCATTAGCTCGAGGTGCTGAAGGCATAGCAGGTATAGCAGTGTGATGTTAATCCTCTGGCCCGCTGAGCTCAAAGTCTCTCAGCACTGTCACGTTCTGTTAACTTCAATCTGAGTTGGATGTGCAGCCAAGGTACTGACCCACTGCCTGTATCGCAGCTGAGGTCAGAGCCGGGTGTCATTCATGGAGGCACAAGGAACCTTTGACAGTGCACTGCCATTGTTGAACCAGGATTTTAATTGCCTATCATATGGCATACTTTAAGAAAATCATAAATATTTGGTACTGGGAAGCAATAACATCAACTGCCCACCTATTACTGAGTAAACCTACTTTTTGCCACCAAAATTCTTTTCACCTGCAAAAACAGGTTTTATTTGTAACTACTGGAATCTTCATTGAACATGCATTGAACAATAAAGCCTAAGCATGCAAAAAAATAAAATAAAAAATAAAAAATAAAAATCCATGTCTGACCTCTGATGCCTGTTTTACGAACTTTATATGTCTACAACAAACATGCAGTCTGCATTTGGCCCACATATTAATTTTCAGCACAGACTCTGCTGTATGCTTTAAATGTGGTTTCAGGTTATTTTCCAAAACAAGCAAACCTCATAGAAAGCAGGAAAGGTGATCTGTCACTGCTGATCATGGGTGCGATGGCCTCATAGGGCAAATATTATATTCCTAAAATAAATCTTTGTTGACTGTGGTTTTTAATATGATTTTAAAAATCTGGTATTCAAGCAGACATCCATGTAGTCCTTCACTGGACGAAAATTACTTTTAGTTTACTTACCAACAAACTTTGCAGTTTTGTTTGTGGACTTTTGTGCACAAACACATGAATGCTGTTTATCAGATGAGTCATCGTCTGCTGTTCTCAACTAACTTGTGGTAACAAAGTTGGCAAAAAGTCAAAACCATGTTGTCTCATGAGTAAAAACCCATCTAAGACAGATGGAGAATATGAGTGTCTTTGACCTATTGTTTGTGTGTGTTTTGCATAGTTTCAAGGCGTATTACAGCCATTTAACCAGCAGTACATTGATGGGTAAGAGGAGTACATCTTCCATTTATTTAGACCAGCTATCAGAAAATGTACCAGATGTGTCACAGAAAACCCTGGAGCGGATTTTGGAATACATGAACAGCCTTTGTTTAAATGCCCCAGTTCACACAATGGGATCAAAATGTGTAAGGACATAAGGATACTGTGAAAATATACCGAACTGCAAAAATAAAAATAGATAAATAATTCTTTATAGGAGTTTCCCTCCTCCTGGCCATCTCCTCAGCAGACACCCTCCCTCCAAATTTTTCTGTAGGATCCCAAGGGGATCAGTCAGTGCCAAACTGCTTTTGAGTAAGACAGATGACATTAATACAGGCGTGTCCATAGTGCAGCCGCTGCAATTCAAGATTTGGCCCATCAGTACAAGTGGTTGATGCAGGTGAAGACTTTTCATTTTTTATTCGAGAAAAATTATTAAAGACAGTTACAATCTCTTTACAATTGAAAATGATAGTTACGACACAGAGTATTCGTCTTTTAATAACCACCCCTTTTACATTCTCTTGATTTCATAGTAAAATGGCTACATATATTCAACAACGATTTAAGTCCACCAAAATCTGCTTTTCATTCATTTATTAAACCGTCTAAAATAAAGCAAACACTTTCAAAGAAAGACCAACCCAAATCCTCTTCCTATTACTGAGAATAGACCAAAATTGTATAAAAAATTTTTTTCAGTCGAGCCCATGGGAGTTGCAAACTGGCTGACTGTCTTTCCTACAGAATAATAATATTAATAAGAAATTGTTGCATGTTCATTTTTGTGGAGTAGGTAAATCAATTATTTCATAATATCCTTTTTGGGTAGTGTTATTTTTTTTTACTATTCTAATTACTTGGCCATCAAGTACTTTTGACTTGATGATTTTGGCCCACGTTTCGCAAAGTCTGGGCAGCCTTTGAGAAACAAACCTTCTTGCTTTAGATTCCACAATTCTAGCAGAGACAGACAGCTGCTTTGCATTTACCTTGTTAAGATTTAAAAAAAAAATGTGTTTTAGAGTTTGTATAGTAATACCTGCCAACAGCAATGATCATTTTATCCATTTTCAGCACTGAAGTCAACGGAGATAAAAATAAATAAATAAAGCTCCCTTTCAATCTTCCCACAAAGCAGCAACAGCAATACGATTTCTTCATCAAAACACAAAACAAAGATCTCTTCTCCCACACCCACAGACACACATGCAGACCATCCAGACACCCCCTTGAGTCTCCACTTAAATGATTCATGCAAGGTCTGATGTGGTCATCCATGACCAGAGCTTTCCTGTTTGCCCAGATTCTGCCCTCACAACCAGATGGGACTTTATTTGAAGCTGCCTTTAGCTGAGTCATCGTTAAATTTCTTTCATTCCTACGACTTTTCCTTTGATTGGTGGTTCAATAAAAAGATCACCACAGTTGGAAAAAGTGTCTATTTTAAAATACAAGAAACATCCTCTTATAGAGGATGAGTCATATCTTATCTGGAGTTTTGACCATAATTGAACTTCTGTTCAGTTAGTAGATAACAAACACCTCTGTGGCCTTTAAGGCCTTTTCTGTGCTTTTGCCAACTTTAGTCTGCTACATTTGACACAAATCCATAACCTACCTTTCTAAGGTTTCTCATGAACTTATACTTGGATGTTTCTTAATGTTTAGTTTTTTATGTTAAGGCAGCCTGGTGCACAGACACCTGTCTTGTTTTCCAGCATACCGATGATGGCAGCCCATAAAGGAAGAAGCATCTAAAAAGCTGTAAATTAAAGCCATTTATACTGACAGATGACAGCACAGATTGTGACCATGTGTAAAAAAGAAGGAAAAGGCTTCAATTTGGAGAGAGGAGATGCTTTCATGACTCGTCACATCAGCTATTACACTGCGTAATTTATTACTCTTTCAGCCACGAGGTACGCTAGAGGGTTTGCATAGTCTGTGAAGGATGTAAAAATGAACCATGGAAGCTGGAATGGGATGAGCCAAGGTAAATCACCATCAGGAAGAGGCTGGATGGAATGCTGACAGGTTTCAAACACAAGGTATGCAGTGACTCGCAAAAGTACTCTGATCCCATGAAGTTTTTGTCACATAACAACCACAAGCTTCAATGTATTTTATTCAAATATTAACTAATAGATTAACCCAAAGTAGTGCATAATTGCAAGTGAAAGGAAGGGGCATATAGTTATTGTTTTACGAATAAAAGTCTGATATTTTTGAAAACTCCTTTACAGTGATATGCCTAAATTAAACCCTGTGACCTTCAAAAAACACCTAATTCATAAGTGGCTTAATTTATGTCTTCTTTAAGTATTAACTTTGAATGTGGCTTTTCTTTTAATTAAGGTAATGTGTGCATTTTCACCTGAATATGCCATATTATCAATATTGCAAATGTTTTTATTTTATTTTTTTACCTCTCTTTCTTATAAGTTCACTTTGCTTTGCTTCAGAACTTAACTTTATATTAGCTCTTTATTCATATAGAGCTAATAGGAATAAAGCTAATGTATGTACCGTATTTTTCGGACTATAAGGCACACTTAAAATCCTTAAATTTTCTAAAAAAGTGATAGCGCGCTTTATAATCTGATGCACCTTATATATGATCACCCTACTTGTACTTAGTGACCGATTTTATGTGGTACAATGGACTCAAAAATCTGTTAAATTGTGTAAGTATGACTGTGGTTAGCAATGAAGCCGTTCCACTCAATGGATATTCGGAGCATTACGGTACACTGTGTCACTACCACTGAGCTCTATTATACACTGGAGTGCTAATCTCCCGCTGTTAGAACAAGTCGCTTTGAAGCCACCAGCCGCCATATTGGTACTCCCCACTTTCCCCCAGTAACTAGGGAATATGTGCGCTACAGCATCGAATAACAAGCTAAATTTATCCAGAGCTAAGTTTAGCTGCTAATTTGAGACCATGGAATTTGCTGTTTATAGAAGATCACCATGCAATCTGGCTTCATCTGAACTGCTCTGCAAAGAAGAATAGACAAATCTTTTTTTGTGTAGATGTGCAAAGAGAGATGCCAAAAAGGCCATGCTGCTCCAATTGGAGGGAAAGTTTGAAGAGAGTATTGACTTAGGGGGACTGAATAAAAATGAAAGTCACACATTTCAGATCTTGATTAGGAAAACTGTTAAAACCATCTATCATTTTCCTCCCATTAATTTTAGAATGTACTGCTTTGTGTTTCTCTAACATACAATTAAAAATAAACTCTAAAGTGTGTGATTGCACCATGATGAAATGTTCAGACGCTCAACAGGTAAAAACATTTTGCACAACAATGTATTATTAGCTCTAAGAGTCAAATTTTCTTCATGCATTTACTAGAGTCTCTTGCTTTCTTAGTCTGGTAAAAGGTTCACAGCACCATATATGTAAAAAAAAAAAAATCAGAAAGATAATGAACGTGAGTATAATTTAATGTCATGTATGGTAATAAATCAAAAGCCCTCTGACAAAACCAAAAGCTGGAACATTTTGGGAACATCTGCTTCAGCTTTGCTGAATCCCATAAAAGGAACTGTACTGTGTTTGTATTGTAACATAAAAAATTTCATTACAGGACTTTTTTAGTTCATGTTTAGATAATGAAACGAGCATTAGCACTGATGTTTGAGCCAGCGCTTTAGTGAGCGTGGTTGTTTCCGCTGAGCCACTTTTCAAATGAAGATTTCTGTGATAAACAATGTTGTCATTTCAGGGAGGTGAGATACACTCGCCTCCTCTCTCCTTGCTGCTGCGAGACATTAATCAGTTAAATCTGGAGACATAAGTTAATTTCCTTCTTCTTCTTCTTTTTTTTATTATTTTCAAATCCAAGTTTTTCATGGCAGCACTTCATGTTACAACCACAAACCTTCCAACAGTTTCTTTTGACAGTGATATGATTGGCTTTGGTCGATTCTCTTTGATTCATTGCCTGAAAATTACTGAGAGGAATCTAAACTGCATGCATTGCTGTACAGATTTTAATATATTTTATACGAGCACAAATGAAAGCATCAGAGTGCAATAAATGTATTGTGAGAAAATTGAAAGCACAATTAAAACAAGTGAAACTAACCCAATCCAGAAAATGTGTATCTGTTAACTACTGATAAGATGTGAGCAGAATGTCAGTCTTTAACTAATGAGATATTACAAAAATAAGCATATAGCTGATAAAACATAAATAAGCTTCAGAATTGGAACCAGGCTTCAAAAACACAGCTCTATCCATATCCAGATGTGATGGCCGCACAAGAAGTTACTTAATTCATCACGATTCTTCTTATAAGGTCATTCAGTCTTACCCCAAATTACCTTTGTCCCTGTAAATCAACCCCATCCTGGTCTACTTCCCTCTCAGGCTTACTTTCTGACTTGCTGTCTCCCCAGATATCTGCTCTCCAGCTGTGTTCAGATGGCTGGGAGGAGCAGATGGGGTGGTTTTTTTATAAGGCGTGCATGCTCTCAAGCACCCACAGGGGTTCAGAGTCTTGCGGAGTGACCTGCTCCCACACGGGACTCGGGACTTTTGTCCTGAAGTTTGATTTTTTTTTTTTTTTTACTGACCATGTCAATAAGAAACAGATGCCCCTTCCTCTCAAGTTGACTGCAAATACAAATGGATTCTGGTAACAAAAAAAATAAATAAAAAATCTGCAGTTTGGAAGTTTGATTTATTTGTTCAAACTAGCTCAGGATAGGTATCTTACTATTCTCTCCTGAGCCAAAAACAATTGATTTAATGAAACCTCTAAGCCAAGAAAATGATTTAAGAAAGCAAAAGATTTATAAGTTTGCCTTTTTAAAAAATGTGATTTGTAATTCAGTCTGCACAAGTATAATTTGCTATTTCTCAAAGCCTTTTGGAAATTCATTGAGTGGCAAGTCTGTCAGCAGGGGGAATATAGGGCAACACTTTTCTGTTTAGCAGAACAACACAGAACAAATTTAGGTGCTTATGTTTCAAGCATAGGGTTAAGTTTCCGTAGTTCTTGGTTTTACTTTAATAGAAAATGTTGTATTTTAGAGAAAAAAAATCTGTAAAAAAACAAAATGTAAATAAACTACACCCCGCATTTCCATTTGTTTTTACAAGCAGATAAGATATTTTAAAACATAAGTTTCACAATACATAAACTAAATGATCCTGCCTCTCTAAAAAAAAAAAAAAAAAAAAAAAAAAAACAGTACCATATAAGGAGGATATTGAAGTGTATGGAACAGCACATGCTGACTCCTAATTTGTTCTAGACAGAAAACATACAGCGTTTTTCACAAAAAAAAAGATTTCTAAGAGGAATTAATCAAATCACTGTGTGGCCGATTTTGGCAACAAAAAAAAAAAAAAGAGTGAGTGTTCCTACCTTCACCAAACGCGCACCATACAGGAAAAGTGGCTGCAGTATGTGAGTGTAAATAGGCCAAGAGAATAAATTCTTCCTCCCCACCAAAAACACTCTCTACATTTGAAACACCTTTTCCCCTGGAATATGCAAACGTTTGTTATTTAGAAAAAAAAAAACGTGGCTTTAGGAGATGGAACCACACAAATCCGTGAAACGAGAAGAGGACACCGCTCTAGCTGACTGAGCAGCAGGACCAGTGAAGAAAGGTAGTGTGTCAGCAGAAACTGTAGAAAACTGAGATTTTCAGCTGCTTCCATTCACTGCTGTTCAGTTTTGCAAAACCACTGGATGTCTCTCTAATTTCAAGTAGGCTATTCCAGTGAAAAACACGTGGAGAGAACTTATAGTACCGATGCACACTTGTGAGCATCATTGTAACAATGCTTATGAGAACAGGGGTACCACAGAGGGCTTTTAAATCACTGGGCAGGATGCTGGGTTGGTGGTCTCCAGGTTACTGCCCCAGAAAACATTTCTGCTGACTTCCACCTGTTCACTGTTTGCGTTGTGCATTGACCCCAAGGTCTAGTGTTGTAGTGTTTTTAATAAATTTCTCTATTTTAGACAAGGAACTGAATATAATGTGAGCTACAAGCCCCAAAACATTTGAAAATGAAAAAACATATCTCCAAAATACTACTTCTGCATCATGTAAATTATGTTTCCGTGTATTTCCTAAGCAACCTCAGTGTTTGTGTTAAACATGACTAAAAAAAAGAGCATCAACTGCAAGAAGTTTGAAGTGAAACTTAACTGATTAAAGCCAACGTTTTATTGCATTCTCCAGACACGTTTTGGAAAATTACAACTATGTTTACAGGTTTGTCAGATTGACTGCTCTCACATTTAATAGTTATAAAAGTCATCTATGTATCCTATCTGGATTGTTGCCATGGGTTGTTGAAAGGAGTGAGTGTATCTGTATCCAGACCTTCTGACCTTAGGCAAACTGTGGGCAGCTTTTCAGCTCAGTTTGTCCTTTGATTGACCTCTGGTGGTTATGTAACAGCTGTGGTCATTTGGCTTTCAACTTACATCAGTTATATGTGCATTTGAAAGCTGCATTGGGGGGAGGGATAAGGACTAAAGACACTGAAAAGAAGTCACAAGTAGGGTCATAGGACAGACCGACTGACCAGAGTTCAGAGGATGTGAAAGATAGAAGGCCTCATGTGTAAACATAGCTGTCCTCACTTGAGTTCTTCTGAAGCTTGCTTCTATTTGAAGTAAAATTTATGAAAAGGAACAGCTTTTGACAATGGAATAATCCTAGAGAGTTGTTCTTATGATTACTCCAGAACTTTAATTATGATAAAAATGTGTTGTTTAAATCAATTAGTACATTAAATTGTAGGTATTTAGTCAGCTTTGCCCCATGTTTCTCTCTCATTCACATCATCCTGTCAGAAATCAGTCTCCTTTTCATTCTGGTCTCACCCTTAGCCTTGGACCTCAGTGGGTGCTGGGTTCATTTGAGAGCCTTTGATGGAAGGCCATAAATCTGCTACAAAGCAGACAAGAAGTACACTAAGTTTAGAAGCTAGACTTTCGGTCCACAGACGCGAGGGTTCTCAAGTTATGAAAGATCACATTCATCGGATGGTGGGAACCTGACAGAAGCGGATCCATCTGAGGATGATTAAAAATGTTATACTTATCTTTGTAGGAGTCCAGCTGCAAATTCACAGAAACAGATTATATTGTTTTCTCTGAACTTCTGAGTCATGCAAACTACCAGGATGAATTAGGCCAAGGTAAACGAGTAGGCCAATTTCTAAAGACCCACACAAGCAAGGAGAGCATTGCTATGAAGGAGGGGCAAAGATTCACAATTCTGGTCAGGGAATCTGTCAACATGATGGCTGGTATAGAGAATAAGTCCTATTTTCATCTTGGCACAGTCCATTTAGACAAGACAGCAAACACGTCGTGTGACAGAAAACCCACACTGCTTATCATCCTGAACACAATATCCCCATGGCAAGATATAGTGGCGTCAGCATCATGTTGTGGGGAGGCTTTCTGTTTGCAGGAACAGAGAAGCTGTTCAGAGTTGATGGGAAAAAAAAAAAAAAAAATACTGCAGGGCAATCCTTTAGAAGCTGTGAAAGACTTAAAGCCCCAGTGTGTAAGATTTTTACACTGTAAAAGAATTGCAAACAACTTCGCCGTTAAGCACGTGATAACTACTACAGAAGCCAGAGAGTCATAAATGTGACGTTGTAAACATGTCATCCATGTATTAATTACTGCTTATAGCTACGGTCATCGTGTGAAATGGTTTTTGGCCCTGTTGCCAAGTCTGCTTGTTTTTTTTCTAAAGTCACTTGTAAATTATGTGAGTGGTGTTTTTTTTTTTTTTGGGCTCGTTTCTGAACATGCAGTCGCTTATTTGGGCTCGGACTCAGTCTTGCTGCTTCACTACAGATGGTGAACGACGGATATCCCTCCGCCGCTTCTCGTACACACAAACTATAGGGAGAGGGAGACAAACAACTGAGCCATATCTGCCTGCCGTTAGGACAGAGTAGCTGATGGACCACATTGCCCTGTTTATAGCGTAACGGCAAAAATAAACTTCACTATTATATTGAATTAACTTCCTAGCTGTCCAGCAGAAAGCGTGCAACCTTCGCATCTGTTTTAAATCCCTGCTCTCTCATGAAAATGTCTCCACCTGGTAATAGCTAATTTAGGCTCTTGTTTTCTCTGGTTATTACTTATTTTTCTACTCTTAATTTTCCTCTTCCCTCTCGCTGGGCAAAGATTATGAATAGTCCTCCATCTCAACAGAAAACGGCAAATAGAATTATCTAATGTCGTCTTTGTTTGTTTATGCTCCTCCTCCGACAGCACGTCTTCATTTGACAGTGAGTTGCCTCTCTTGCAGTTGTTGCGGTACTTGATGTAGCCTCTCATAATGTTGCTGCATGGTTTCTCCTGAAACAATGATGTCATCTGATATGTTGTGCACACCAGGGATGCCTTGTAGCAATGGTCCAATTATGTGTTGGTATGATTCAGATGCAGATGAGATACCAAACATCTGTCTGTTATAATGACATAGTCCTGTGTTACGAAAGCGGTGAGTCACCTGGACTCTGGCTCCAGCTCTATTTGATGGTATGCCCACTTTAGATCAAGTTTTGACAATGCAGTGGATTCAAAAACAAATTTTTGTCTTTGCACATCTGGAAAGACAATGTTCACAGTGTAAAAGTTAAAAGAGCACAACATGTGCCGTTTTTGTGTTTGGGACATTGCCATGCCATGTGCATTTTTAAGCAGAACAAACTAGGCTAAAACGTCCTCACTAATCACTAATGATTAGCCACAATCACCCATTTAATCACGTAGAAGAAAGCCAAAGTAGAAAGAGAAACGGCAAAGGAATAAAAACTATTCTATTGAAGCTGTGAAGAAAAGAAAGAGTTTTACAATTGGATTAAGTTTTCCTTTAAGTTATTTAAATGCTTTTAACATTTAAATGTTGATGAACTAGGTTGTGAGGCCACGGTAGAATGGATATTGCTAGCCCAGTGCAGTTACGCCATCAGAATGTTTTATACATGTTTCAGACTGTATATGATTTATGTTTTGTGTTAAACTGAATTTCTGTTTGGAAGCTATGGCTATTTGTAAAAGCTTTCAAAACAATTAAATTTGGTTTATTTATAGTGTCAATTCACAACAAATGTAATTTCAAGACACTTTAAAAAGGCAATTCCACTGAATAATACAGACTGGTTAAAATGTTTTCAAAGGAAACCCAACAAATTGGATCCAGGCATTGACTTGCAGCTTTCACTCCTCCTGAATAAGCATGCAGCTATCTTGCATCGTTGACTTTGCTGCAATGCTTCATACTGAGCATGCACAGTGTAAAGGAAGATGGGTACACCTTGGACAGGTCGCCAGTTTATTGCATATATATATATATATATATATATATATATTAGGGCTGGGAAACGATTAAAATCTTTATCCGCGATTAATCGCATAATTTGCCCGATTAATCATGATTTATCGCATTGTATGCGCAAACTCCAAGAATGAATTCAAAAGTAGTGTAAAGAGCACTTTTATTTTAATGTTCTGCTGCCATATGAACAAAAGTGTTGTAACATTTGTAGCACTTATTTTATACTGGATATTTTCAACCCATCTATTGAATTTAGTGCACTAGTTGATCTTTTCTTCATAAGAGAACAGCAAGCACTGCAGCCAAAATATGTCCTTTTTTGACCTGCTGTATATTAGCCAGTCTCTAAGCTTGATGTATCATGAAACTGTTGACCTTTTGGGTTTTGTGGTTTTTATTTTATTATTACAATTAAATAATAATAATAATAATAATAATAATAATAATAATAATAATAACAATAATGTTATGTTCAGTGTTTTTTCGCTAATCCACCTCATATATTTCAATCCTTATGTAATTTTGTCTGTGTTGTGTGCACCTGCCTGTTGCTTTAATCCTATAAATTTCCCCGTCGTGGGATAAAAAAAGGATTAGCTAATGTTATCTTATCTTAAATAACACTTTTTAATATATGTACTGGGTTCTTTCAAGGTCTTAAATACATTTTCTGTGTGGGCTCCAGTAACATATGATAGATAATATCTACTTTGAAAGTTAACATGAACTGCTGCTGAAGATGACCACTGATCTACCTGGATATTCCATGGAGGACTGAAACGCCTCAGTCAGAGACGTCTGTGGGTCTGTCTGGGCAATGAGAGAAGTTTCGTCTCCTCTCTCCGTTTCTGTGGCTCGACGTTTTCTTGCTCATGTTTTTTCACGTGCTTAGATAAATTTGTTGTGTTTCCACTGAAATAACTGGCTTTTTACAAAACATACAGCTTGATTTCATTTACGGTAATAAAATAAAGCCAAACGGTGCTACTTCCCCTGTTCATGTTTTTCCGCTGCTGCGGTCTCTCTCAGCTGTTTGTGTGTTGAGTTTGTGTGAGAGCTGAGTGGGCGGGCCAGGCAGAGCCTGCGTGCTGATTGGCTGGCGCCGCTGAGCCATGTACGAGAGGGGAGGGGGAGCATCAGAGTACTGCCATGCCGTGACACAGCGCGCTGCAGTCAGCGCGCGTGCTGACTGACACTGACTGAAAGCATGTGAGCAACATGCGTTAATGCGCGATAAAATACATATCGCCGTTAATAGTCTAATGAATTAACGCGAAATCAACGCGTTAACTTGCCCAGCCCTAATATATATATATATATATATATATATATATATATATATATATATATATATATATATATATATATATAATGTATGTATGTATGTATATGAGAGATGTTGAATTTGTGTGAAAAAAGCAAAAAATATACTAGCTCTTTCAATGGTTTCCCTTAGGAGAGAAACACAGCTAAGCATATATGCTCTGTTTTTAAGTCTAGATCATGATAGAGGCAAATACAGTTAGTCACAGTAAAAGCCAGAGGCATCTAGTTTATAAAGCAGACCAGAACCAGTACTGGCATATAAAGATCTAAACTGGATTGTAGTCACAACATTGATGTTCTTCACACGAAGAAGCAGACTCTACCTGCTTAGGAGACTAAGATATTTTAGAAAGCCGGGGGCGCACCTGAAGACCTTCTTTGACTCTGTGGTTGCATCAGCAATCTTCTATGGTGTAGTTAGAGCTGCAGCTTATCTGCAGCCTAGAGGAAGCATTTATTTAAGCTCATCAGGAAGGCTGGCTGCATTCTAGGATGCACCCTCGGCCCAGTGCAGGTGGTGGGACTGGGAGACAGAAGGACTCTGGTAAAAATAACTAGAGGTAGGTAATCCAGTTTCAGAAAGTAAAAAGCCTGTACAGAGATTAGTTCATTTCCAGGTCCACAGCACAGACAGGTACTAATGTTTAAAACAGTGGTCTCAAACTCCAGTTGAGGGTCGGTGTCCTGCAACTTTTAGATCCCTCTGCTTCAACTCACCTGACTTCAATATGAGGTCATTGGCAGAGCTCTGCAGAACTGGACTGCGTTGTTTGTTAGTGAGGTAGTTTACCCACTTTATTCAGGTGTGTAGGGCAAGAGACACATTTAAAAGTTGTAAGACAATGGTCCTTACGGATTTGAGTTGGAGACCACTACATTAAAATCACCTGGTGAAGTGAACAGGATTAAGGAAAACTAGGCAGGGTTTTTACTTTCTGAAGCCGGATTTACCAAAATAACATCACCGTTGGATAGTATCTCCCACCCAATGTTCGAAGCTGTTGCAGAACACAATAGAGCTGCATAGTCACAGATCATTCCTTCCAGAAGGTCTTAGATGTTTGAATCATCACTGCTCCCAACAAACGCAATAGGTGTTTACATTCCTGCTGTCTATGCACAGCCATTTCTGTTCTTGTAAATAAATGGTCTGTGGTGTTTTTTACATACACGTTTGGCACATTTCTTAAACCGCCCTATACTCAAATGCACACTTCTTTAATTCTTATTTTTTTAAGCTCATCTTTACTTAGTAATAGCTGTACATGTCAGGATCCCCGTGGGTTTGATTATTTAGTGTTAAATTCCTGGGTATACTGCAGTTTTTGTGTTCTCACTTTAGTATTGGTTATTTGTCAGTCTGTTTGATTCAGTTCCTGTCCTTAGTCAATTTCGGGTCACTATGATTGAAATGTTTCTGTTAGATCTTTATTTCCTGCCGGTCTTTAGTTTAGATAATGGATTTAATTTGCCACATCATTTCATTCACCATGTTTTCCTGGAGGTTCTGCTCTCCTGTTTATTCGGTCTGATCATTGCTCTCTCTCTCCTCCTGCATAATTACCTCTACACTTTTCAACTGTGTTAATTGATCCACCTGTCTCCCCTTCTGTCTACTCCCCTATTTATTCAGTCACACACATTGTCGGGTCATCTGTTATGCACACCCTGTTCTGGTTTACGTTGTGTCATGTTCCTAGTTCTTGTTTTCCACTGCCTTGTTATTTTTATTATTCAATAAATCCGCTTTATCCATCATGTTTCTTTAGAACTCTTGCCTGCACTTCGGTTTACAAACCACAAACCAAAAGTACAATATTTTCATGTTGCAAATTTCCCTTTGTGAAGAGTCACCGATTATGTTTTTTTGTTTTTATATATATATATGTTTACCCTTGTGTGTATCTGGTGTAATGATTAGCTATGGTTGAATCCAATGTAAGCCAGACACGGAGCTGATGCTAAACGGATTTATTAAGGAAATGATGGGTCATGCAGCCAAGACAGTCCACAGAGGTACTGAGCAGACATCCAAAAATGAAGCTAGGCAGACTCAAAAACAGGACAGGTCGGAACGGGCAACAGACAGGTAAATAAACAGGAAAAAACTGGACTGGACTGGACTGGAGTGCTCTTACCAAGAGTTAGAGAGACGAGATCAGAGGAGATTTTCCGGCAACTAACAGAAAACAAAGGTGGGTTTAAATAGGCGACAGAACCGGAGAGCAGGGCGGGACTACTTAACAAAAACAGGTGGAAATAATTAAGAGAGCAAACAGGACAAGTCTAAAAATAAAAATAAACCTAAACAGAACAAACTAAAGACAGAAGAACAGGCTAAGACTAAAAGTGATAACAACAACAAGGTAAACCAAAACATTACACCAACAAAACGAGGATCCAGATAAGACAGAACTCAAAAAAGCAAGATAATCAAAGACAGGAGAGAGGAGAAAAACAAAAACTAATAACATAAACCAGAACTATAATTGGAATATTACATCTGGATGTGCTTCCATTTGTGTTTCAGCCGCTCCTAATTATTTCCACCGAGAGACAATAAATGCTATTTCTATTGTAACCTATCTGCAGAGATAACGCTGCAGCTGTCAAATGCATCAATGTTGGATAAGAAGCTGAGTGCAGGTGGACTGCTATGCAACAAACCATGTAGTGCACACTGTATACATATGGAAGAAGGTACTCTGAGAAGATGATATCTGACTGGAGCTGAACATTTTGACCTAGTACATTAAAAGCTTCATGCATGGCGGAAAACTAATACCCTGAAAATACTACGTCTATTGGAGGATGTGGTGGCAGTGTTATGCCCCAGCAGATCAGGGATGCTGAGTTGATGGGAGAATGGATAGGACTACATATAGGGGTAGAGTTGCTATGATGTGGTCTTAATATTGTCAGCTCCCATTGCTCAACAACTTTCAAATAATAACAAGGAGAGATGATGGCCGGTATCTGCGTCTTTTTTTGCTTCAAAATAATTTTTTAACAAAACTTTATTGAACACTCACCTTACACTTTACTTCCGCAAACAGTGTGCTGCTCTGTGACGTCTCCTTCTGTTATCTGCACGTGCGGGTTGCTTTGCAGTCTTGAACCGTTCAGACAGTAGTATGATGGCAATCGCATTATATAGTAATATGAACGACCACCTCAAATAAAATCAGATTTCAGCAAAAAATCGGAATTGAGCATCAAGATCTGCAGTGTAAAAATAGCCTTAGTACTTCTGTGAAGATGTCTATACAAGCTGCTGGCATGGGAGAAGGGCCAAGAGCTCCACGTGAATGAGAGAAGAACCTGCAGAAGAACCAACAGGTTCTGCCCTACCGTTTTCTACACATTCCTCTGTATATCAGCTCCCTAGTATTCACCACTCATAGCTGGTTTCTTGTGTAGCTCTGCCTTATGTTCAGTTGTTCTGCTCTGGACTCCATTGACTTCTCATTATACAGTTTTCATTGTATGGCTATTTGTAAGTTCTCCTTACTTTTTATCATTAAAGCACTTGTTTTACACCTTAGTCAGTCTCTGCATTTGTGTCCTCCAAAACATGTAATTTTCCCTTTTAAAACTTAAAGCTTGGCTCTGCGATTTTTTCAGAAGTTTTCCCGAGGCCCTTTTTGAATAACTGCACATGCGCAAAACCGTCTTACCTTGCTGTACCGTTCTTCAGGGGTTGTATGAAAAATAAAATCTCCCAAATCCACTCTGGCCTTACTTCTTTCTACTGAGACCTTCCTCATCTTATAAACATGAATATGGTTCGCTTCTTGTGACTTTCAGCCATGTAAGTCACAAGAAGTATACAGTGAGAGCAGCGGAGCTATAATGAACGACTAACCACTAAGCTAACCCAGCCGCTAAGCTAACAGGTTACATAAACACTAGAGGTGTGCATGCATAGCCAGCAAGCGGTAACTAGGGAGGAAGAAGCATGCACACTGGCGTTACGTGAGCTTATCAAAATGATTGGCAAGTGGGACAACCAACAGATAAGGTGACTCCCCCGGAGCTTGAAGGACAGAGGGGGTGAGAATATAACGTCTATGGATGAGAGCAGGAACAAAAGTCTGACAAATCCATACCCTTCAGACCAAACAGCAGAGACTGGTTATAGTTTTTACAGGCCTGCAGGTCCCACAGAGAATTTAGTTTTTTAACCTCCTTTTTGTGAATAAATAATGTATTAACTACTTTCAGGATGGAAGGCCGGTTTTACGCAGTATTACAAAAGTGTTTCTGAACAGGGTTACCAACTATAGCTTTAAAGTCTCACATGTTGCATTTGTGTCGGTTTTGTTCCAAAGACCAGCTTATGAACAGTAAGTCAACCTATGGTGAGAAATATACCATTAAACAGACACACAAATAATTTTGTTTGTTAAAATAACCATATTTTTGTCTTGTTAGTTCCCAGTATTACTAACCAAGTGCAATGCAATTTCTAAATATGAATGGGAATGTTCAGCATAGCAGCTAACAGATTATTGTGGAATGTTATGAAAACTCAGTCTGTCTTTTAAACTATCAGTAATTGTGCGACTTCAGGAAAATCAGTAGAACAATGCAGGGCTACAAGTCATAAACGGTACTTAGCTTTGAGGCCATTTCAGCTTGGACTTAATGGATGCTTCAGTTGAGGCTTCTTATGCTGGGTGGTCTGTCCTAAATACTGCCAAGTTGCTTTGCTATCTTTTGCAACTGCTTTTTACTTTGTTGTTGTTTTGAACAAGAGCTATATAAATGAAACTCAGTTAGATTTGACAAGATTTGTTCAATGTGTTGAACCATGTTGCAAGGGACCACAGTTGTTTCATAAGTTTTACCAAGAGTAGTTACTTGCCAAACAAAAACCATGTGGGTGGAAAATTCCACCACAAAAAAGCAAAAGAAGAATAGCTTGCCAAACCAAACCTTCACCATATGTCTGCAAGATTACAACATGCATTTTCTTTTTGATCTTTATGGTAGGTATTAATTAAAATGAAGTCATCCTTTTTGTCATCTATACCGGATGCAAACATTTAATATCCAAAATTCAGCTCAGAGGCCTTAGCAATTAAGAGCAAAGCAAAAACAGATAGTTGTTCTCATTATATCAATTTAAATCTATCAACCTCTCTTTCATATTTTTTGTATTTATTTTCTACACTGTAGAACACAAAAAAAGCAGACTTTAGCATATCTTAGCATTTTAAAACCCACATTTCCAACTTTTTCATTGTACTTAATATGGCCTATATAGAGGCCACCATATTTTTATCTACAATATTTAGATTTTTTTGAAAAGACATTATCCATTGGATACCATCATGAGTTAACATTATCGATGGGAATAAGGTATTTTTATACATTTGTTTGTTTCAGAACTAGACTTTTTGTTGCCAAAGAGCAAAAATGTTTGACTAATCAGGTTATATCACAGAGTTCCAGTTAAATTTCTAATAGATTTTATCAAACTCAGTGTGCTCACATTTGTGATGGTTGTCACATCACAAGGGCTTGGTGTGTATGTGTGTGTGTGTATTTGTGTGTGAGTGTGTGTGTGTACTTGTGCTTGCAGCTGAGTGAGAACATTTTTCCCCATTTTACTAGTAAAGTGAGGACTTTGATGTAAAGTGAATAGAAACCCCATGCTTCCAGACCACCATTCCTTCCTCAATCTCAGTTTGCCGCCACATCATCATTAGACAACTCACTCCAAGATTCCTCTGTGCTCTTCTTGTTTCCCTCTTGGATTCATAATTCCACCATAACCACCCACATGCCTGTCTCCACCCTCCTATGATCCACTGTTTTCTCCATCTTCCCCTGGAAGACATAACAAAAGATCATTACAAAACCTTCACCGCTCACCAAAACCTGCCAGCCTCACCCTCTGTGGATACACTCACACCCTTCTCGGAACTTCACCATCACAGCAAACAGTAAAAACCAACATCTCATCATCTTCATCATGATCATCATCATTGATTAGCAAACACTACTTTCTAGCAAAAGCCCTAGCTCTCTTCCTTAGTGCCGTCCTGGACCCCACTCCTGAAACATTTACTTTCTTGTGTCAACAAACCTTTTAAACATCCTCTGTTGTCTGCAGTTGTTGTCTGCCCAATGGTTTCATGTAACACTAACACACAATGGTTGGAAGAAAATGCTTTGTATATTGGTATATTGGTTACCAAATGTGTTGGAGACTTGCTGACCCCAAGATGTCACTCTTTGTTTCAGTGTGCGAACAGTGAGCTTTGGACAGATTTTTTTTAACCACTATTACCACCCTGCTCACTCCGCATTGAGACTAGCCCAACTATGACACACAGGGAGCCTTATCATCTCAAATGAGTTACAACGTAGCTTAAGGACAGCTAACTTGGAGGAATCATCACAAAGTTCTGTGAGGAGGAAGGGGCCAAAATTCCCGCAAACTTTCAGTAGAAGCTTCCCAAAAGTTTTGAAGTTCAATGCTAAAAGGCAATGCTACAAAATACAAGTCATTTTCGCTATCTTACTCAATAAAAATATTTAAAGCCACTCCTCCTTCACTGTCATGAATGTTTAGGTGCTGGACATAGATTAATTTAGCCTGAAAAGAGAAAGTAGTGCAGATTTGTCCCAGCTGGTCAAGCATTCAAATGCTTGCAATCTCAAGCTGAATCTCTGCTCCTATCAGGCTGTGGAAGAGACGATACGCAAGTAAGATGCAGATCCTCTCTGCCTTCAATTACCAAAAGGCTTACAAGTCCAAGTCTCAATCTGTAAAGAACTTGAATGGTAGGCAGAATGAGTCTCCTCTCTGCCTACCAAGCATATCTGGTCCAGAAAATGGGACACCCTTTGGATAAGGAAGCCTTAAGTTCTGGCACTTGGGAGTAGATTTGTATCTTTATTGATCTTCTGCCACACATCCGGAGGCCGAGTCCAGGGCTGTGGCACCCTGTTCCTGCATAGGATCAGCTCTTTTGGTAGAAAAGATCTCTGCCCGCTCAACCTGTATGTGTTTTCTATCATTGCACATGTTGTACATATCCAGTGTTTTGAGTAGTGGGATGGATTTGCTCTCCTGGGGAAATCTATTGTATAGGTAGTGGAGATTCAAACCAGCAGTGGTTCACCCTTGGGAATAGATGTGCAGGCACAATAATGGTCAGATGCACTGTTTTATAGATTTCCCACACTCAGCCTTAACATGTCAGTTCTGAAAGAAAAATGGAAAAGAAAGACTATGTATCCTCTGCTGCCTGTCACGGCTACTGCATTTGCCCAGGAACTTAGCATTAAAAGCACACAGCCAGATTTTTCACCTACATCCCGAGCAGTTAACTTGCTTGGCATGGTGAATAAAAATAAATCTGGCCTTCCCCTCGTAACGATTGAAACCATCCAATGGTTCTTCTCCTGATAATTGTATGACTGGAAGTGACACTTGTTTGTGAGGTGGTGTCTAAGCAAGAACATTGTTTCCTTTCAGTATTTAAAATGTTCCTTTCAGGATTTATTAGATTATGGAAAAGCTTTTTCCACCATCAAAGTATATTTGGCTGCAATTTTGGCATTTTATATAGGCTTTGTTAATGCATCAACTGGAAAACAATCTCTGATAAAGAGATTTATGAAAAGTTTTTTTTGTCTATGGCCAGCAGTGAAGCCTTCTTTTCTCATCATAGGACTTACCTGTGGTGGTAGAAGGCCTCTCAGGATTGGCCTCCGAGCCCACTGAGTACATTGGATAAGGAGCACTCTCCATGAAAAGTATACCACTGCTGGCCCTGGCCTCAGCAAAAGGAAATAGTGAATTTCATGCATACTACATATTTGCACTTTTCTCCATGTCACAGAGGAGCAACAATTCGCCCTAAACCCTTCCTTTGTACCAAAAGTCATGGAGTTATCTTAAATGTGCTAAGGATCGGTGAGAAACAATTCAATAAACTTTTTCCAGTGAGAAGTTTATGGATGCATTTAAAAGATACTAAGCATACTTGAAAAAGGAATCAATTTTTTATGTTGGGTTCCTGGATGCAGGAGGAAGTCCCAGCCTAGTCAGTAGGTGTCACATTGGCTGGTGGAGGCAATCAGGAAATTATCTATTCCAGGGGCTGAAGCCTCCTGGATGCCTGAGGGCTCATTCCACCAAAGCTATCTCTGCTTCATTGGCCCTGTTCATGGTTATTTCTATGTGGGACATGCACTGCTGCTAATTGGACACCTGGCACACACAGAGTGGGACTGTGAGTTGCAAGAATCAAACTGTCTTACATGTGTTTAAGAAGAAGAGGAAAGCCACCAAAGAAAGAAACAAGACCAGAGTGTATTTGGGTGATTCTTTCATGCAATCCCGTGAGGAGCAGGAGAGCAGGTAGGATGGTCTTGCGCATGCACAGATATTCAAAAAGTTACTTACCTTACCTACATTTCTGGAAAAATTGTCCACCATACTTCTAACAACTGCAGAACCTGACAGTGTCACGAAGGGCTTTAGGAGTGGACCCAAGTGCAGATAGGCAGGCAGAAGCAACAGTTACAAGAATTTAATCAAAAATAAAAAGCAAAACCACTTACTAGTTACAGGAAGGTCACTTAAATAAGCTTTATTCACCTGTAAGGAGTGAATGAAAGTATAAATATGGCTTGGTGCAGGTGAAAACAAGGAGAGTAGTTGGGATAACCAGATGACACTAATTAAGGACAGCTTAATTAGTGTCATGGTGGCAGGCTGAGACGGACATGACTAGAACTAATCTGAGAAGCACTGACAAAATCTAACCGAGAGCAAAAGCACAAGACACCAGGTAAAAAAAAAGAACACAACAATAAACTAGAATGCTAAAAAGTAAAGAAATGCATAAACATAGAAAAATATCTACTAAATATGAAAATGGAGAGGTCAACCTAGATGACAAAACCAAAACTAATAAAAGCATTTGGCAAGACCTATACATTAGAACATAAATTACAAGAAAAATGTGGGTGTTAATAAAAACCCTAACCAAACACCTCAAAATTGTGACAGACAGTGGTGTGTTTGAATAGGTTATCTACCTAGAATCTTCAAAGCTTTGTTGTAGATCATTGTCAGTGGTTTGGTTGCTGTGGCTGTTGCCTGTGACTGTGACAAAAAGCCAACTGAGAGAAAATCTCTCATGCTTTGCATTAAAAAAAACATTGGCGGCAGGAAATGGTAAATCTTTAATAATTTTGAAACTATATAAATTTGCTTTTGCACATCTTACAACCTTTTTGGTATGACTTTCAAATATTGAGAAAGTATTTAAAGTGCGTAGGAAACATATCTAACCTTTTAAGACCCAATAATTGTAGTCTAAACATTATCAGTTTCTCTTTAAACATATTTTTCTTTCACCTGACATCTTTAAAGGACGCTGACAGTTGATCAAACATACATCTTTACATAGAAACTGATCTTTTCAGCCTTCTAATGTTTGGACTAAACTTTTGAGGTTTTAGGGGGTTATCTATGTGATGGTGCGTATCTAGGGGACCAGGATAATAGTGGAACGTTTGCATGAGGCAATCTCGCACAGCTCCAAAGATTTATTGTAAAAGATCTGATCGAAGATGGGGCCAGTTGGTCAGTGCGGGGATTCAGGCAGAAGGGGACCATGAGGTCCTGGAGCTTTCCTGGTCTTCAGACGCTGAAAGAGCCTATTTACATCTTCATCTGTTATCTTTAGTGAATGCAGAAGTCAGAGGGAAACAGAAGAGGGGTTTAAGAGTTGTGTATGGAAGTGAAGTGTGAATGGCTGGTTGTCAAACTTACAGAAGAGGCTATTGAGGTTGTCAGCTAGTCGGCGGGGTCATCACAGCATGGGGGAATTGGCTTTTTTAGCTAATAAGTCCTTGGCTGCAAGGCTGCTTTTTAGCCTGTTGCTGTAACATCTTTTAGCTGCCTGAGCTCCTAGATCAGTTTTTCTCTTGCCTGCTTGTACAATAGCTGTGCTTCCATCCAATACTCAATGCGAATTTTGAGCGAACATTTAAAATATTGCAAAAAAGAAAATACGCATCATCCATGTTTAATAAACAGGAATTAGCAGTTGCTAACTATCGTGGACCACAGATCAGTAGTGGAGCGGAGCTTTAATGAATGTGCAGAATTTTTTTTTTTTTTCACGGATGGGAAATGCTCGCATCTCTTCGATGGTCAAAACGTACCGATTGTTGCTTCCAGACCTGTTTTTGAGCCTTATTGTCAATACGTTGGCTGGAGTAACAGCTGATCAGTCATGTAAGGTAACCGTTCGCTACGTCAGAACTGATTCGACAAATGTGTTTCCAGCTCATCCTTAGCACAGTTACATTTTTCGAAAAAGGCAAAAAAAACACCTGAAGCAAGCGTAAAAACTTTTTTTGTGAAATTTTGTGAGGTTATTCATATTTTGCTATTTCCATCAATCTTTTCTAATGTGATATTTCAAAGTGGCGAGTGAAGAAGGTTGATGGAAACGTGACTAATGCCTGGTCCCCACTGCTGTAAGCTTCTTCTCTGGTCCAACACACCTTTCACAGATGTGAAAAATACATGAATGTATTATGGTTGTATATGCAAAAGGTCTCTGGTCTGCACACACGCGTCCTCACAATAACCCATGTATGATGTCACAGTATTAGTAAATCCATTATAGGCTCATGGTTGCAGCTTCAATCTGTGGAGTCAAAGCATGCCTGCAACATCTGCTTCGACTCATCACTCCACTTCCTAACAGTCCTAACCACAGGCTTAGAGGTTTTCAGTTTTTGCTTGTAAAGTTAGAGGGATGAAGCAGAGAGTCCTAAAGCTGCACGGTGGACTTCACAGAAATGCTTTGACAAAATGTTAACACCTCAAAAAAGATGGATATTCTGAACATTCTAATAGTTACATGGCATTGGGAAAAATGAAGCACACTTTTGCATGTTTAGAAACAAAAGTGCATTCAAAGACTCTTATGAACCTCAGTATTTCTTAGGAAAGCACTTAAGTTAAAACTGATGCTTTGAGCTGCCAAGTTTCAGTGGCCAACACAAATGAGGTTGCTTGACAAGCAATTAACTGCACCAGCAATTAGGAACTAAAAATATTTCCCTATCACACATTTGGGATTAATGATGATGATTGGAATGATCCATTTATGACCTAAATAATTTTTTATAGTGTTTCTCCTCAATCAACACACTTCCTACATATGTGGGATATTAAAAGTAGCCAAGATTGACATTTTTTGTACATTTATTAGTAATTTGTTTAATAGTAGTTTACGCTAACAACATTACTGCTGTTTGTGAAGCATCTGCAGTAGTTTGTTTAGAAAAATGGTTTTGAGCAAAGTGGTGGGGGAATTGTTGTAAAATCTTTTCCCTCGAGATCTGCTACCGAAATTCTATCAATCATTTTGCCTATTTACTTACAGCTTAAATTGCAAAATGTTTATTTTTTTTCTTTACTTATGAGCTAAACTGCCTGGATGCATGTGAGAAGAGGCTCAACTAAAGTACAGAAATGTGTTCAAACAGAGATTTGATATAATTCTTAAAAATGATGATGCAGTTGTTTTTATTGGTTCTTGAAAAAAAAAAGAATAGAAAATTTTAGGAAGGCCAATGCCATTTCTTTTGCTTTTCTTTTCTTTATCTCTTTCTATGGGAAATAACCCTAGGACCGGATTATTTTTTACCCTGGCCCAGGATTGGGATGGAACAAGATTTTTTTCAGTGGGAATGGGATGGAGCGGGAGTGAAAATCCACCCCAGTGTCACCCTCTAATGCCTGCATCCGGTAGATCACAGACGGCAGATGGGCTGCTGAACTGAGCAGTGCTGCACAGTGTGTGTCAGCATCATGTTTAGCAAACCAGCTGGAGCCGGCAAAAGGCAAAAAACTTTGCCGTTTTTTTCCAAACAAACCACATAAGTTGAGTAATGCTCTTGCATGCAGATGTTAGCTAAATGATGCCTAGTTAATACAAGCCAATACAGTGGCTTGCGAAACTATGCAATACCCGTTGGACTATTACACATATTGTGACATTACAACCACAAACATAAACATATTTCATTGGAATCTTATGTGAAAGACCAACACAAAGTGGTCTACAATTGTGTAGTAGAAAGAAAATTATATTTGATTTAAAAGAAAAATTACAAATATAAAACTGAAAAGTGTGGTGTGCAAAATTATTCAGCCCTGTTTGCTCTGAGTGCAACCAATCGCCTCCAGAAGTTGCCTGATGATTGCTAATGAATGAAGGGTAACCTGTGTGTAATTTGATCTCAGTACAAATACAGCTGTTCTGTGATGGCCTCAGAGGCCTGTTGGGCCCGATTTCAGGCAAAGCAGAGTCACATCTATTTTATAGGTCATAAAGAGTTACGTTTCCTTTTTCTTTCCTATATACCTCTGAGGAAGAGGCTTTTATGTTTCTAAAACAAGTCCCAATTTTTTTTTTTCCCACAAATATTTTGTAATGATTCTGTCTGTTCCTGCCTGTGAAACTCCTGTCTCCAGCTTCATGATGTCCTTCCCCGCTTCTGCTCCTTGTGCTGCACAGGTAATCCAGGTCTGAGCAGTTACACCTGTGGTGGCTCCAGTTAAGTGAAGCTGCACCTGGGAGGAGCATTATATTCCAGGCTCTCCTAATGTGTAACTGCCAGATTCTTGAAAGCCACTTTGTGAGTAAACCTCGTCTCGCTCCTGTGATTTTTCCCGCCTGTCTTGCCCCTGTCAGATTCTCCCATTGGCTTCTGTGTCTGGACCTCGACTTCCTGAACCTTCTCTTGACCTCGTCTGCCTGCCTCTGTCCCCGTCTGGCACCTCTGCCTGCAGTGTATCTCTCATGAACAACCCTGAGCAAACAAGCTGTCTCTGGTCCTGTCTGGAAACCTCTGCCTTGAACTGCCTTACTGTGTATGACCTGACTACATGTTCTCCTTCAGCCTCTGCCCTGCAAACTAACTACATGAAGTCAGTCAGTGATTCGGTTCAACAAGACGGAGCCGTTGGGACCAATCATCAGAGCCATTGAAACCTTCTGGCATCTGAAAAAGTTAGTGGCTTTTATTTAGTATTCTAACATTCACACTGAGTTGTTCTCGGCCACTAATACAGTTCTCTTTCCCACAGTGATTCCAGTGTGTGCTCATGTCAGTTCCTGTTCCACCAACACCAGTTTATTTAAAATAAACCTTTTAAAAAGTTTATTTCCTGTGTCAGCTGAATTACCCTGATTCTGTGGGTTTGTTACATACTTTTGGTTTTACAGCACTTTAAACACTCAAGATGCCATTTAACTGTCTATCAAACATTGCTGACTCTCTCATGCTTTGCTACACAGACATGCTTAACTCCCCCCCCCCAAGCTTATCCTATATTTTCAAAAATGGTTTTCATGTAGTTTTGCCATGTTTATTTTGAAAAATATTCAGGTGCTCAGAAAAAGTTATTTTTTTTCTTTTGATCTGACATAGTGACATTTGCAATAATGGTTCCACTTGAACATATTATTCAATGCCTTAGCTTCACATATAATCAAATTTACATTTACATAATAACTTTGGAGCTGTATTTGATTTACATCAGATATGTAATTTCAGATAGAAATTGCTCCTGAAACCCTTTGGGTTTAAGCAGTTAAGATAATATTGGGGAGCAAACAGCACCATGAAGTCCAAGGAACACACCAGACATGTCAGGGATAAAGTTGTGGAGAAGTTTAAAGCAGGCTTAGGCTATAAAAAGAATTCCCAAGCTTTGAACATCTCATGGAGCACTGTTCAACCCATCACCCAGAAATGGAAAGAGTTTGGCACAACCGTAAATCTACCAGGAGAAAGCCATCGATCTAAACTTACAGGCTGAACACTGATCAGAGATGTAGTCGAGAGGCCCATAGTGATGCTGGACGAACTGCAGAGATCCACAGGTGGGGCAATCTTAGACTTAGACTTAGACTTAGACTTAGACTTAGACTTTCTTTATTGTCATTTTGTAGCACAGAGTGCATACAGAACGAAATTTCGTTTTTTCATACAGCTCAGAAAGATTGCAGTAACTCTACAGGATACCTTGCAGTGAATTTACAGTACAGGATAAGAAAAATGCAGTGGTAAATCACAGTCAAATACAGGATAACTTTCAATTTAACTTTCGGATAAAGTGCAGCAGTGAGCAGTAGGCAGATTGAAATGTAAAGACAATGTAAGCAATGTAAACAAATATGCAGTAAGGTGCAGCAGTGATTTAACAATAGACAGTTGCATTGTAAACAGTTTTGCAGTACGTTTCCGGAAAAAGTGCAGCAGCGATATTGAAGGATACATACAAATGTGCAAATTAGCGGGTCGAGTGTGGTACACAGTCCGTTTTTATACTTCAGCAGTTCAACAGTCTGATGGCAGCAGGGAAAAAGCTTTTGCAGAACCTGGTGGACCTGCAACGGATGCTGCGGAACCTCTTTCCAGAGGGCAGCAGGGAGAATAGTCTATGGTGGGGGTGTGAGGGGTCCCTGATGATGTTACGGGCTCGAGACACACAGCGCTGCGATGAAATGTCTTTAATGGAGGGAAGAGGAGCCCCGATGATCCCTTCTGCTGTCCTCACCACTCTCCTCACGTTCTTCCAGTCGGAGGCACTGCAGCCTCCACACCACACAGAGAGACAGCTGGTCAGAATACTCTCTATGGTGCTTCTGTAAAAGGTCGTGAGAATGGGCGGGGGCAGGCGGGCTCTCCTCATCCTCCGCAGAAAGTACAGTCGCTTCTGTGCCCTCTTCACCAGTGACGTGGTGTTCACAGTCCAGGTGAGGTTGTCCGTGATGTGCACCCCCAGGAACTTGGTGCTGCTGACCACCTCCACAGCTGAGCTGTTGATGAGCAGTGGAGCATGGTGAGGCCGGTTCTTCCTGAAGTCGACGATGATCTCCTTCGTCTTCTCCACGTTCAGGATCAGGCTGTTGTCTCTGCACCAGCCCACCAGCTGCTCCACCTCCTCTCTGTAGTCCTGGTCGTTGTCGTCTCTGATCAGGCCCACCACCGTTGTGTCGTCCGCAAACTTCACGATGTGATTGGTGGTGAACCTGGGGACGCAGTCGTGTGTCATCAGAGTGAACAGCAGGGGGCTCAGGACGCAGCCCTGAGGGGGCTCAGGACAACTATTATTTGTGCACTGCACAACTGTGGTCTTTATGGAGGAGTGGCAGGAAGAAAATAATTGTTAAGAAAACCATAAGAAGTCCCGTTTCCCAGAAGCCATGTTGGGGACTCAGCAAACATGTGGAAGAAGGTGCTTTGGTCAGTCGAGACCAAATTTTTACTTTTTTAAAAACACTGTGTGGCGGAGAACTAACACTGCACATCCCTCTGAACACACCATCCCCACTGTCAAATATGGTTGTGGCAGCATCATGCTCTGGGGGGGCTTCTCTTCAGCATGGACAGGGAAGATGTTCAGAGGTGATGGGAAGATGGATGGAGCCAAATATAGGGTCATCTTGAAAGAAATCCCGTTGGAGTCTGCAAAAGGCTTTCAGACTGGGGCAGAGGTTCACCTTCCAGCAGGACAACGATCATAAACATAAAGCCAGGGCTATAATAGATTGGTTTAAAACAAAATGTATTCATGTGTTAGAATGGCCCAGTCAGCCCCGCTGAGTCTTATTGCAGCAGCGTTGCTCAATCAAAGCGGTTCCACCTGGTGCTCTGTGGTGCATTTCTGAAGCATCCCAGATGCACCGGCACTCGCCGCTTCTCTAAAACACGCGGCCGTTCTGTTTTTGCCGCTCGCCGCATCGACTCCACGTCAACCTGGAGCAGAGCGGATTGTTCAGACAGGAAGTCAGTTGATAAAAGACAAAGTGGATCCGGTTGAGTTTATAAATAAACGACTACATGTGCAATTAATGACAAGCCAATAATGTCTTTACATTCTGGATTTCTATGTAATAACACTTTCTGAAAGTGTTGTCATCCAGATCAATTTGTGGATTTATATCTCATGTTTTCACCTAAAGCAAGAAAATACACAATCTGATAATCCCTGTGGCTGTGTGTCAGATTTCTGACTTATCTCCTGTTGTTAGTGACGGATGTCTGTATTGGAACAAACCAGTATGTACAACCACTGCCAGCTGGGGTCCAACTGGCCAAATAGTTTATACAATCAGACACAAACACTTAAGATTATGGATGGATCTGATTTACTGTTCTAGCCAGTCAGTTGTTTGGCAGTTGCTGTCGTGGAAAAAATTCATGAAGGTTGGTTTTCTCTCCAAGTGTGAATTATTATTATTCTTGTGTTGCCTAATAATCAAGAGGATCAAGTTTTGCGTATGGTTCTGATTCATAATTTCCAAAAACAACCTCTACAGATGTCTGACACTGAGAACTTAAGCCCTTCAGTAACACAAATACACGGAGAGCACAAACACACAGTTGCGGACATCCATTCCAGTCTTCGTGTATTCATGCACAAGACACTCAAATCACTGTTTCTCACAGTCTCATCTTGCTGTTGTTTGACTTACTCCGTGGCTTCTGACCCCAGTTTGGCTAAGTTGAATGGACTCTTGGACCCGGCTGCTGCTCCGACTAGTCCATCTCCGGAGCAATCCTGCAAGACCCCGATGTTTACTTGTATGTTTGTACATCTTGACCCACAGAGTCATTTTTTTCCAGTTTAGAAAAAACATACATGATTTTCAAAAGTATTTTGAAAAATAAAATGTGTCATGTGCATTTGTGTTAAGCTCTTTTTACTCTGATACACATAAATCAAATCCAGTGCAACAAAAGGTACTCAGACGGCAACCAATCCATAAATAGAGTCCATGTGTGCCATAAAAAGCAGTCAAGGTGCCAATGGCAGCTCTGAAGGAATGAATATGTTGACAGGACATTGTCATGTACCACACAAATCTGCTCTTTATGAAAGGCTGGCAAGAATAAAGCCAAAAGAAATTCCATTTACAGTGTGTCAAAAGCCGAGCAGGAGACACTGCAAACAGGAACACAAATGTACTTTGCTCAGATGAGACTAAAACAAAACTTTTCTACTTTTATATAAAAAGCTATGTAACATTTCACATTAACCTGAACACACAATCTCCATTTCAATCTGAAAAACTCACACAGAAAGAAGAGACAATTAGAAAAATTTATTGATACAATATTTTAAGACTTTGGCGCTCAGACCTCGGCAGGAAACATTCACGCTGAATTATACTTCAATATGCATAAGCAGGTGTATGAGAATAGGAATGATCCCCCAGGCCTGAAACTGGTGGTGGAGTAGAGATAGAAGAAGTTTGTTCAGTCCATATGATGATCTGTTTGAGCTAGATGTCCAATTTGATAAACACGGGTTTGCATGACTGTCCATGATGAGCAAGCTTGAAGCGACTGTGGAGAGGAAAAACTCCCCTTTGGGAAGAAACCTCTGGCAGAACCAGGCTCAGCATGGCGGTCTCTGCCGGACCGATTGAGATATGACAGCGAATTCTGTAGAGTCCAGGAGGAATTACACTCTAATAGGAACAAGGTTGTAGGAGCACATAGGGAAGCCAGATGGAGCTGCTATGACGGTGGAGAAGGGGATGGAGGTGGGTTGAATCCGGTCATCAGAGTCCAGATCAGACATCGCACAGCGACTGCTTGCTTGCTGGGTAGAAGTTGAGCTGGATTTAAAGTTCTTTTAAGACGGATCCAGGACACTGATTGGCTTTGAGGAGGAGCAGTTCAAAGCTGATTGGCTTGCGTCGGAGGCGAATGAGTCCCTGATTGATGGAGGTAAGCAATGAGTTTCTTCAGTCTGAATTTCCGCATTTAGCTCCATTATGAAACATGGTAGTGGCAGCATCATTCTATGATGATATCCTTCAGCAGAGCCAGGTAAGCTGGTCCGAGTTGATGAGAATATGGATGGAGCCATGCACAAGGCATTCCTGAAAGGAGACCTGTAGATGCTGCAGAATATTTGAGACAGGGGAGGATGTTCAACTTCCAGCAGGACAAGGACTATAAACCAGGTGCTACCAGACTTTTAAGCAGAGTCGGGGAGTAATAAGCCACATTTACTCAGTTACATTTACTTAATAACTTTGTGAAAACATACTTCAAGTAGTTTTACAGCACCATTCCTTTTACTTCTACTTGAATGGTTTTATTTTGCTACTCTTGTATAAAATTCACATTCACCCTGTCCACCTGTAATTACTTCACTAAATGATGAACAAGCAAAATTCAATACTTGAGCAGTCCTTTTAGCAAATACTTTGTTTACTCTTACCTTGATCAGGTTTTTTGGATGACTACTTTTTATTTCTGTGTGTGAAAATGTGTTGAAGTAAAGCTACTCTTACTTGAGTTAAATTTTTGGCTACTCTAACCATCTCTACTTTTAAAGCCCCCCCCCCCCCCATATTGGCTTTTCATAACCATAGTTAAACAGATAAAAAAGAAGCTACTAATTGATGTGTATTGTGAAGAGTAATGTTTTTGAATATAATGCTAATACAAAAATACTAGTTTTAGTATTTTTTTATGAACTATTTACAATCTCTGTATTTCCACAGCTGAAAGAAACTAGTGATACTATGAAATTTTTTTTTCTTCCGTCATTATTTGTCTCCTTAGGTTGCAAAATGTAATAACCGTCTTACATTATTTTCAATAAAAAATTATAGTTTGATGTTTTCTTTTCTTTTTTCTAAAAAAAAAAAAAAACTAAACAAATTTGGCTGTTTTAACTATACAGGAAAACAGTTTTTAGTTGTAGGTTTTTAAAACCAAAGTGTATATCTTTTGTCAAAGGGTCATGCAGCTTTTACTGTTATAGACAAATTTTACTTAGCAGGTCCAAGGGCAAAGATAAGTTAAGAAATACCTTTATTGTTCCACAACGGGGAAATTTGGGCGCGACAGTGGTAAAAAACACATAGACTAAATCAAACCCTAAATCCGTGATGAAAAAACAAGCTAATCTAATCTAAAAGTTAGTTCAAAAGCAACAGAGAATGAATTTATCAAAAAGATATAAATAAAAGTAAAAATATGGCTCTTTGGAGTGTATAGCCTGATGGTCCCTGTATAAACATACTGCTATACAACTACATTGCTACGGTTTAAATCAAAGCCTATGTATTTTTTTTAGAATGGCCAAGCTTAAATTAAGATGACAATCTGTGTCAAGACTAATATCAGTCAAATACATTGTCAAATTTCATGTCAGACAGTGAAAAACTCACCTGTTTTAATACAATAAATGTAATATCTGATCTCAATAGTACATGCACACTTTTCCTGATTTTTCTTTGAAAAATTACTTTTGATAGCTATGCATGTGTTTTCTTCAATTTCACAATTATGCACTACTTTGTCTTGGCATATCACATATGATCCCCATAAAAATATGTTAAATTTGAGGTTGTGATATCTGAAAATGTGAACAAGTTTCGCAAAGCTGTAGCCTTCTGTATTCTTGCACCTTCTTATCTCTTTTCTAAAAATGTTATTTATCTAGCACTGTTTCCAAAAGCTGCAAAAAACTCTTCCTCAGCTAACCCCGCACGTCAAGGTTCTCAAATTAAAGAGGCACAACGGCGCATTTCTAGTGCTTAAAGTTAAACTGTGTTAATGGGTTTGCGGTTCTCTCTTGCACATTGCTCTGAAGGCTTCAATCCCTCTCTGTCAATTCCTCGTGAAGCCTTTAAAGATGTGGAAAGATTTTCTTCTTTTTCAGCTTTTTCTGCTGACGACAGCCTGAAAGGCGGCAGGAGGTGGGACAGGTATGTGTTATAGGACAATAGCAAGCAAATCCCCCCACTGAAACCACTCTCTAGCTGCGAGTACATACCTGCACAGAGAAGATAATCAGCTTTTTGTAGATGGGCTAATGTCCTTACACTGGCTGGGAGGGGGGCATATATTCAAAGACTCTCTCTCCGTCTTAACACGGGATAACACTAGAGCTGTTGTTCGCCCCAGTAAATCATTCTCTCTGCTTAAACTCATCAAGAGGCCCCTATGAGGACAAATTAAATGGAAACTAATTCGGACAGGTAACAGAGATGCTATAAAACACCATCCTGATCTCAGAAAAAATATGAAAACTATATCCATCCATCCATTTTCTAACACATATATCCCTTGTGGGGTCACGAGGGGTTCTGGTGCCTATCTCCAGCTGTCAATGGGCGAGAGGCCCTGGACAGGTCAGCAATATATTGCAAGGCATGAAAATTATATTGTAGTTAAACATCACTAACTGTAAATAAATAAAGGAACATATTAAAACGATGCGCATATTAAATGACATTGTCAGTCCTGAAGGTGAAAGAGGCTAAGACTCTAATTGCAAAAAAAGTCTCAGCGTCAGCAGCGAAAGTGACATGCTGAGGCCGAGGCTTGGGACAGGGCATTAGATTATGCAGACCTGGATCCGATCCACTCAGCAGGCAAACATGTGTTCCCGTAGGCCAGGGCTCCGCTGGTAGTAACGTCTTAGCATAAACGTGCCCTCCACCTGCTGTTTGCGATTCAGTCAAAGCTAACGAAGTTGGCAAACGGCTCTATGACGCCTGCTGACGCTCGTCTGTGACGTCCTGTGGAGGGGAAATCCTTCCCGCTCAGCTGTCACTAGCTGGCAGTGAAAGTCATGCCCCAATGGGATTTCACGGGCACTCGAGAGCGTTGACCTATTGTAGACTTTTCCGCTTTCTAATTGCAACCAAGGAAACCGAATCTACGAATAAAAACAGTCAAACAGATGGAAAAAAGAAAACAATAGACTTCAAATGAAACAACTCTTTTCTGATATTTTTGCATTTAATGATCAAGTCAATCAACCTGACACTTGAACAACTGTCAGATCGTCATTGTCCCATCCAAATGGCATCACTGCCGAAATCACTAAGAAACAATCTCTTAAGAGCAAAGTAAAACCACACGAAACACATGAGCCCACTCACACACACAATCTCACACATGATAAAATGTACCTTTACACAATAAAACCTGTGCTGCTCTTCATGAGCCGAAATGCATACACACGCAGCGAAACACGTATATACATCACACAGCTTTGAATCTTCCTGCTACACCAGCCCTGACATGTTCTGTATAAAAGTAGAGATCGCAACTTATGATTATTATTATCAATTAACAATTATTATTATCATAACAAAATATGAGTTTTGACATGTTTGTGAAAATTTGCAGGCTTTTTTTCCCTGACTGTGCGCACCTTTTTTTTTTCCTCTCTAGTGTCCCAACAATCCAGCACAAGACATAAGCCAGTTATATTGTCCATTAAAACTCCAAGTCCCTGTGCATGCTGTTTCTTTTTCCCCGTTTACAAAGATTCTCTTTGTCATTCAAAGCGCTTAAATTGTGATATCACTATGTCTTTTTCAGAGCATTAATATGTTGTTAGGCCTTTTTTTAAACAAATTTTCACCTCAGTTCATCTGATGTATCAGGGGAAAAACTGGTGTCAGGAGATAATAAGGATTTCCTGGAGACAAGATGCAAACAGGTGAATTTATTTAGCCATATCCATCATTTAGCACCTGCTTTCAGTAAATTAACAGCAGGTGTTTTGGTAGCTAGTCTTATATAGCCGGTCACATTTTTGCAGGAACTGGTTTGCAGTTTAGCTAACTTCTTCTTCTTTGTCTGTTTTAATAATTTCAAACTTGTAGACACTTCCTTGCGAAGCCTGGAAATGTTTGAATATGACTGCTTGTTGCACTGTTTACTAAGCTGCTTTGTTCCTCCAATCATAAAATTATAAAAAAAGTGATTTATCGTGATAATGATAAACAATGATGCTGTTAGCAAACCCTATAAATAGATATGATCATAAAAATTTTAGCTTTGGACTATATTCCCCGTTGGTTCCTAAAGAGAGAAAACAATATATCAATGTTTAATAATATGTCTTAATATCATCATTGTGTGCTAACAGCAGTATTCTAATGTAACAATTGTACTGAATTTGCCTATTTAATAATGGGCAGGTTTTATTTTAAAACAGTATTTGTGCCTGTGAGACTGACCGTATGCAGTGATAGATGTATCGGAAAAAACAGACTGTGATGGGTTTCGAAATACTTTTTATCATGAGTTATTAGCGTTATTGCAAAAACAAATAACCCATATCATGGTGAAACTTTAGTTTCATATCACATATCACTAATTTCCACACATTTTAAACATGATCAAATTCATAGTTGAATCCATATTTGCTCTTTGAATTACCAAATATGTAAGGATGCTGGTTATAAAGTTGCCAATGAAATTCAGGTAAAGCATCATTGGCTAAAAGGAATTAGATGCATGTGGCTGAATAAATGCATTTATTTGCACTTAGCAGTCTCCAAAAGAACATTTTTACATCCCAACTCTAGTTTTTCCGCTGATTAAGATGAATCATAGTTTTTAAGTATTTTCCATGTCTAGATTGTTCCTGAAGCCCTGATATACTGAGATGTACAAGAGCAAAATTGTAAAATTCTTACAGCCATTTAATGTTAAAAAAATAGTTAAAAAAATCAAAAGGATTAATACGTTTATCTGAATTCATACTGTTTTACAACTTCCCAGAGTATTTTCTGTGTAATATGGATTCGCCTTATTTGCTTTATCTCCAGATAAAAACAGCATGTTAGGAAATGGCATTAGTTACTTTTTGATATTTTGCTTGATTGCTTTTTAAAAAAAAAAAAAAAAAACAACCTTTGGTCTTCCTGGTGTACATTTCCACTTGTAAACATGTTTTTTTTTATTTGCTTTTTTCTTTAAAAAAATCAACATGGTGACTTATTTATTCAAATACATTCTCATTATAAAGTATCAATAAGAGAAGTGCACTGATGAAACTGTTAACAAATGGGCATGTAATACTTCTTGTAACATTTCGTGTCCCTTTTCGTGGCCATTCAATCATCTCATTTGCATTTAAATGCACTGATCCCATTTATTTTGGAATTTAAATGCTTATTAGATTCTCCTAATAATTGCCATCTTGCATCCAAGCCCCTTTCTAAAATCAATATTTTTATTGAAACTATTTTACAAATATTTTTGATACAACTCACCCCCCCCCCCCCATCCCCATTAAGCAAGTTCTACAGAAAATGAGATCATGCTGTTACTTCCTCTTTCGTAATCACAATGCAACCACGCTGCAGAAGTGCTGATAAGCGCAGTATTTGACAAGTCACTGTTTAATAAAAGGGGTTGCTCCACGTACTACTACTACTACCTCAGTGCAGGAGACCTTACATAGCATTGGAGCATTTTTCATTTCTACAAATACATTCAGCATCATGTTAAAAATACCAATGCAGTGCAACGATAATTAATCCCAAAAACAAATTTTCATTTTAGGCTTGGTGTAGGCACTTGAACATTATTCCTGTACAGAAATAAAACATGCATTGTTGTGTCTTCATTTATTTTATTTTTACTGTTTGGAGTTAAAAAAAAAACAAAACTCGAGTATTAAAGCAGATCTTTGGATTTGTAAACAGTATTCAGTTCCTCTTTTTTTTTTGCATTGTCTGTGAATATACTCACACACACACACACACAAACACACACAATCACAAGCACACCCAAACAAGGACAGAGCAGAAGAAACCACGTGAATGAATCTGCATCTTCACCACCGTTCTCTGGCGCTTTTCGTTTCAGTATTGTGAATGTTCTGGTTTGTAACGATCAAATGTGCATGTAAGTTCTTTTACGCTGTGGAAAATGTAGAAAATGATTTTATCTAGGACGGCGTTGTGGCTCATCAGATGTTTGATCTACCAAACCCACAAACCAATCAGTTTTATCTTCTCTCTTTGCACCAAACACAGGAAGCAGCTTCTTTCAAGCTCAGCTCCTTGATCAAATCTCCTTCTCCTTATTATTTCTTTCATTTCTCAACTTCTCTCAACTTTCCTGAACTTCCCATCTCAAACAAGGGTCAAGAAGATGCATTTTTTTTTGTGTGTGCGCAAGACATGAGTTCCACAAAAGTACATGGGCATACAGAAAGTTTAGTTACAGGGCATCCAGGCAGCATACCATGAATTTTGCAAAGGAGCAAAGTACTGCTGGGGATGTGAAGGTGGACAAGAGTAGACAGGCTGAACCTGTGCCACATAATAGTTGCTGAAGTTGCCATCTGACACGTAAGGAGCTGGCTGGTAAAAGCAGGTGACATTTGCAGCGTTGAGGATGGCGTTCTGCTCGGCTAACACTCGAAGTGCCAGCGACGAAATGAGGCTGAGCGTCTGACGTCTCTCGTGTCCCATCAAGCACACCGTGCTCTCCTGCACGACATTGTACAGCGTGGCCAAATAGTCATACTTCCTCTCCTCCAGGTCAACGAAGTGGTTCTGCAGGTAGGATTCCAGCTTCCTCCGCTGCTCGCCCACGTCGGGGAAATCTATGAAGAAGCGGGAGCACATGTACCGCTGCAGCAGTTTCATCTCGCTGTCCGACGCCGCGCTAAAACCGCGTACCAGCAGGTGGCAGTACTTGAGCAAGCCACCGCCGCGGATCTCCTCCGGGCTCCGGGTGCAGATGAGCCGCTTGCGCAGGTGGTCTAGGGCGGTGGGGAAATCTCCGTAGACGCTTTCGCCGATGATCGTCGGGTGGAAGGTGTCGGCCATGGGGTGTTCGGAGCACTCGTAGAAGAGGAGCAGGGAGTCCAGGCGGATCTGGAAAGAGTCCACGCTGAACTCAAACTGCCGGCGAAGAGAGTCCACGAACTTCAGCTCCACGTTTTTGCCGTGGTTGTTGGAGAGTGAGATAAGACTCCAGCGGTCTGAGGCATTGCAAACCTTCACCATCTTCTGCACATAAGCTTCCTAGAAACAAATAGATTGGGATAAATCAACTGTTATCAGAAAGATAATACTGATCAGGGTATTGTATGGGTCACTGAGGTCACAGTTGTAAAGAAGGTGGCAATGCGAAGCAGCATAATTCTTCAGATAAGGTATCAAGTTGTACGTATATTCATGGAAATCTTTATATATTTGCATATTAATATTAGGGATAGACTGGTTACCAAAATAACTAAGGTTTGAAAAAGTTATAGTTTGAAACATTCCTATGGTTTAAAGTAATTTTTATGACTGGATGGTGTTTTCTTTTCTGGAGAATACACCCCCCCCCCCTCCACTGCTAGTCAGAAGCATGAAAGAAGGCTACTACCAAATTACATTTGTCTCTCAATTACAAGCAAGACAAGCCTGGCTGTTTCAGGTTACAGAAATTAAAGTAGAAATGTTTTTTTTAAATACACTTTTCAGGCTGAGAGAGGTATGATTGCTTAGTGGAGCATCAAAAAGCTATAACATTCTGCATGCTTACATGAAAAGCACAAGTAAAATTATTGGGTGTTTTAGTCTCATTATTTTAGGTTTGTGTATTACAACTACAAATGTAATAACACATGTTATTATGCTGTAATCGGAGCGATTGTTGCAGTTCATAATAAAATGATTCTACGACCTTGCACTTCGTTCTTTTTTTGTAGACTGTATTGTAAGCTGAGAATCTCATACAGACCCATGCCTGCTTATCTATTACACGTATACCCACATAAACACATATACAAACACACGCACATACACCCACACTAAAAAAATATAAAAAATCTTTGAAAGAGTTTTCAACTGTTTCTCTCTGTTGTGTGCGGAAAAAGCTTCCATAAAGCTTTCTTGAAATACTTGACAACCATGCATCCTCCAACAATCTATCCCAGAGGCCTACTAACCCTTCTTCCTCTCTTTTACTCCCCTTCACAGCTGCAATGTAGTTTCAGCTATTGCACCAGTTGTCCAGACATGTTTTTTTACCCTAGTTACAATTACACCACATCTGATTCATAGAGGCATGGTTATACTTCTGATTTAAGTAGAAACTGGATGAACTTTTGGTTGGTTGCAGCTTCAGCAACCCCACATTAATTATGTTTGTACAGATAAAAACCTTAGTCATGATGTTTTGATGATCACATCTGTTGATGGGCCATTAGTAGCCTGGGCAGTCCTTGGTATCCAGGTAACTGAGAGCCAAATGAATAATGTAGCCCACACTCCTATTGGATTAGAGAGAATCCTGTCTGAACTAGAAACCAACGCCTATCTAAAACGCAGGATTCTTGTTTAGGCCAAAATCATCCCTACTTTAGTAAGGCCTACTGAAATGCAGTTAAGGAGTATTTAGTCAAAAAGTTTAGGTTCTACGGGATCTTTGGGTGGATTTAAAAACCTGAAAAATGTTGGCATCTCAGCTCTGCTTTGCCAGAGCTTCTGTGTAATTACTTACCTTTAAGGTCAGAGGCGTGATCTTCTCCTTATTTACACCTGCAGGCAGGAAATCTAGAAGAGAGTCCAGAACCAACTCTTTCACCAGCTGAAACTCCAACTCGCCCTTCAGGTCCGCGCAGAATATTAAGTCCAGATCCTTCCAGCCCAGACCGCTATCCTCATGCAAGACGTAGCTGGCTGCGGATCCGTTTAGGCGCACCTCCCGGACGTGTATCCGCTTCTCCTCCATGCGACTACGCACCACATTCACGATGTCCCGCGGCTTCACTTCCAGAGTGGGGAAGCTCCACCGGCCGTGGATGGGTATGGAGCCAGTGAGGATGGCGTCCAGCCGTTGCACTTGCTCCCAGTTAAGCACGCTGAGGCTGACGCTGTCTGCGTCCGTGCAGCTGTTGCCCGCAGCGCACTCGACGCTTTCGTCCATGCCGACGATGAAGACGATAAGAGGTAGACTGCCGGGTGTGAGCGGTGAAAGGTAGTTCCAGTCTCCGCTGGAAGTGTGGCATCAGAGAGCCTCGGAGCTGAGGTCGATCATAACAAACGCATGGCAGAAAGAAGTAGCAGGGCGACGGTGTCCTACTTTTTTTCTTGAAGTCTTCACAGCAGACAGATTCGGGGAGCCAGTCCCCATTAGCAGCCTGAACTCTCCACAATAGAGAAAATAATAATTACTGTTATTTCTGCATTCCTTATCAGCCTTTCCCGTCCATCTCACCGAAAAAATCCCCGCGCTGAAGTTTTACTTCTCTCCTGAGCGTCTCTCACTTTACGCACAGATTACTGAACGTCCGTGATGCGCAGCTGAAACTTTACGCATAGTTTTTTTTTTTTTTTTTATCTGGCTTCCAAAGCACACTTACATTCAGCAAGCAGTGCGGGGCTGCTTGTCCTTTACATTTTGTCCCTTTTTGCTGTTCGGTGGTCCTGCGTAATGCCCCAGAGGTCCCGCTGGCCGCGCAGCTGCTGGGGGAGGCTGCGAAAGAGTGCTTCCCGTCTGCGGAGCGCCGAGGCGGGCCGCGGTGATTGACAGCTCACACCTACTAATGGCTTTCCACGGCTCGGCTGTGAGATCGAAGATCGAGGCGTGTCTGAGAAATGGGCACCCGAGATGTAGTGACGCAGGGCCGCGGGCTTCAAAAAAAGAGAACAAAAAAGCAACAACACTTTTCTAACTTGAACAATTTTCAGTCACTTCCCATGCCACTCCTTCACTTATAAACATAAGTTCAAAACAACTCGCATGCATTCGATATTCTTCTATATTGTGCGTCATAATTACGGAAACCGTTTCACTGATAGTTTCAATTCTCTCTTATTGCGTTTAATAATGTTTAAGGAAGAAAACAACTCATGTTGCATCCGTTTGAATGCAAACACATTTTTGATAATACTTCGGGGTCATGAATAACAAGCACCAAAAAGAGCAATTTTCCTTTTACACTTTTTGTTAAATTAATCCTTAAGAGGCTGAGTCAGCTCGTACACGCACTCTAGTGGTCATTAAAGCGGGGCTTTTCAAACTTTTTAGAACACATATCACTAGGCTTTTCAAGTACCACTATGCTGGCAGACATGTTAAAAAGGCAGGACTTTGGACGTTTTTTGTGTTATGGCATAAACAGAAACAAACTAGACACAAAAGTCCAGGTGCTTACAGATGCAGTTCTATACAGAAAACACCTATTATTAGCTTTCGCTGCCACTTTATACATCTCATATAAAATAATACTGCATATTTTCAGTGATGTTATTACGGCATTGGTTGTTTGTACCTACTACCTACCTACCTACTTTATCAGTTGATTTTGCTGTTATTTTTACATCTCTCTCTGCAGGTGTAAAAGTAGATTCTGAGGATGTTATGTTGTTCTCTCCTTTTCCTCTACTCTATTTTTGTCAGCCTTTAACCATAAGCATTTTGTCTCACCTTTTTCTCTTCCATTCTTTTCTCTTCTACCTCCCCGTTCATGTGTCCATTGAACATGAAATAATTCCAGAATAAAATCTAATAAAGCTTTTTGCATATATAAGTCAAGCAGAGCACTGCAGCAATAGCACTTTATTGGGCTCTGTTTGGGGTTAGGACAGCAATTCTTAATGCTACGCTGTCAGACAGGACACGTAAAAAAAAAAAAAAAAAAAAAGAAGTTGAGAGGATCAAACGCAGTCAAGATTCCTTTTTGAATGCTCACAGTACCATAACACGACATCTGGTAGTGAACATGATGCTACAGTCCACGAACAAATGACAAAGAAACACATTTGCATTGTCTTGCAATACTAATTGTTGTTAGCTTGGTCATGCAGTTAGCATAATTCACAATTTTAAAACTTAGAATGGAGGCACAGTTAGGTTGGTTTGACGTTACCATAATTTAAGAATCAAGAATATTTTCTTTGTCACCGCGGCAAAATTTTTCTTTGGCCACTCCGGTTCACATTACACATAATAAAGGCAAAAACTAACAAATAAACTGGCAATGAACAAGGGTTACATGTTTTTTTTTTTTTTTTTTTAGCGTTCAGGAGAGCTACGGACAATTAATGTCACAGATAACTTAATTATCGACTTCAGCGATAACTGGACCACAGAGTAACAGGCCACCAGCACGTGTTCCAGGTTCCCAGTTGTCTGCTTCATTTTGATCAAATGATGATCAAAAAATGTCAGACCAAATAAACTGGTTTTGCCAAACAGCTCTACACAACAGTCGATTCGTTTTCATTTACCTTGCAAATAACTGGGAATTTTTCCCCAAGTACCACCAAAGTCTGGTCAACTACCACAGGTGGGCTTCTATGATAATTAAACCATGGATTTAGAGGAGTGTCTCGGCTGCTGAACAGTACTTTCTAAAATAAAAACCTGCAGCAAAATTGTGTGAGCCCCCTCCTTACATTCTTCTGATGTAATAATTACTTCTAAAAAGAACACAAGAGATTGTAGATTTTAAATAACTTCTCTGATGTTGCAGGTCTGAGCAGCTCATTGATATGTAGGCATGTGAGCCAAAGTCTATGCGGGTTGGTTGTCATGCAGAATCCATCAGTGCAGAGCTTGGTGAGTATATTTGCGTCACTGCAGACGAGCCCATTAACCAGCTTATTGCGGATTACCCTCTATGTGCAGTGACACAAAGTTCATGCAGAAATGGATATGAACACAGACGCATGCACGCCCATGTTTAAAGTATAAAGAATTGTTGTTTGTATTCGGTGCATGCATAAATCCTAAATGAAATAAATTTCCATAAATGTCTGTTTCCTGAATATGTCACTAAATGCCAGGTCTGATAAAAGTTCATCCACTCAGCATATTAGCCATAATGCCATGATTCAGATGTATAATCCACAAGAAGCATGTAGGTCAGGTTTACTGTAGCTAATTTTGTTTCAATTGCATTTGTTTATTCAGTGAAGTGTAAGGCAGCTGTTTTCACTTCTTTGTTGTACCTGTAATTCTGGTCAGTGAGTTCCGATTAAGCAGAAACCACATCAAAATGATGCACTTCTGCACAATGCAAACATTAATCACTAGGTTCTATGCAGTTTTGCTTCAGAATTATTACGCACACAGTGCATCTCTTTTGGTCAGCAGCGGACAGCAGGCCAGTCACAAGTAACACTCTCTCCATTCACCTACTGGCTCAGTGTCAGGCTTAGTGCCTGACTACTTACCATGAAGCAGATTCCTTCCTGACCTCTGACTCTCCAAGTAGATGACACCAGCTTGGTTCTTGATGTCTGACGACATCAGAGGATTGAAGGGGGATTTTCGGGCAGACCCTTTGTCAGACTGCCAAACTAAGTACAGCGAGACAATATAAAGATATGCGTTTGTCTTTCAGTGTATGTTGAGGCTGAATAAGAATTGGTTGGTTATTGACTCTGCCTTTTGCTCTTAGTTTTCAGAATCTTAGTTTGTTCCTCTTTTGCCAAAACGCCGTTTCCTCCCACTATCCTTTCCAAGTAGGATTTATTATCCATTGCCTTCTCATCCCTGTTTTCTCTATGACTACACGTGGAAGTTCATTAAAAGATTATAGTGAACTCATTAGGCAAACATGCTTCAACTATCTTTCCTACAGCCTTTCCTCATCTCACTTACTTAACACCTTCTACTTTTATCTGGATTTCAATTAGTGTGCTATGTATACGTGCCAACATGGAATCACAGTTTTTAGTATTGAAGTAATTTTAATCCACAGCTGAACAAAGTTGTAAATGTCTGACATTAGGAAATTTTTCTTCACTTCCTCTGAGAGTTCTGCTGATGCTACATGCAGGCATACAAAAAAAAAAAAGAACTAAAGATCAACATTGTGAAATTCTGTCGAATGAAAATGCTGCGGCATGTTACTGTAAAAACTGTGGGCATCTAGGTGTAACAAGATAACATGCAGAGCTGAACAGCCTCATGAACTACTCCAAGCAGCAAAATATTTTTTCTACTATGTAATACTGCACTAAAATACTTTTTTGTTGCCAATAGCTGGTAACAAATTTGTATATCTTTCAGCAGTGATCATTGTTTATCATTCATGACCAAGTCTGTTTGCTAGATTTAGATGTCTTCTGGCGGTCTATGTGTTTTTTCTAAACAGACCGATGTGGCAAAAGAAGGGTTAAAGTCAATTAACTGTATAGGAACGTTCTTGAAGAGCAGTGATGTTTGAAACAGAACCAAACAAAGCATTGTGCACCAATGATGGGTTCTGCATGGTGCACATGTGCTCCGTCCTTTGCTGGGTTGATTTCTAACTCATGAAAAGCTGGAGGCAGCTAAATGACTGCACATTTCTGTTAAGGAAGCTCTGATACATTCAGTATAAGAAATTAAAGTACACTACTTTGGTTTTTATCTCTCTTAATACAATGAAGCTACTACATTAGGCTGAGGAATACCTGGTGTCATATATGGCATCACATTATACAATAATCACATAGTTTATCAGAGACCGTACAGAGAGAAGAATAAATGTGGAGTTTTCCTGAAGGTGGGATTGACAGACAGTACCAGAACTCCTTGATTAGAAACTATAACAATGGAAAACACAGCCTTTCCAGTTTAAGGTGAAAATTTCATAGAAGGAACTTGTTATGTACAGTGGATTGTAAATAGTGAAATTAGCTAACTGTTCACAGGGTACATGATGAAATGCATCTTACAGGGGAGCAAGATTTGACTGATGCAACCAAATACACCAGTCTCAAGGCCATACTTTTTAGAGTTAGGTTATTCAGTACTTTCACTTGAAACTAGTCAAAATAACAACACTGATAGAAGAAGAAGCACTTAGATAGAAGCAAGTTTGAATTCATGGTAGAATTGTATTCCATTATGCACTGACATGACAAATTTAGTTGAGGTGTTAAATACACAGCTGCAAACAATTTTGGCATAAGTTAGATATCACATTCAGGTTAAACTTAGAGAGCTCCAGGGTGTCAAGAACGGTTTAAACTATTTTGTGCTGGGTGATAATGTCTTGTTGCTAAAGTCTTTCTGTTTGGTTAGCAAGATTATTGGGTATAATTCAAATCAGTCTCTTTCAGTGGACCTCTCCAGAGAAGGTGGTTTACATCAAAAATAAACTGTACTCACTTTTGCTGCTGTCTGCAATGGCAGATAACATTGGAGAGCCGACATTTCCTTAGACTGGAAACAAAGCCAAGTACAGTCTGTTTTTATGTGAAATCAGACATCAAAGCCTAAGGAGCCAGACACCACAGAAACAGGCTGTTTCTGATCTTTCTCAGCTTTTTTAGGAAAGTTGATCCAAGACTGAGTAAAGTGGTTTCTTATGGCTTAAGGAAGCCATGAACTACACCGCACCAGAGAACCGGTATAAAATGGTCTGGAGTGGATACAAAAGAGAGCAAGACCAATCTGTTTGCTACTGTCCCTGCAACAACTCATTACCACTGGTTGGATGTCACCCAGTCACCAGAGTGGGGCAAATGTTTGACAGAGAGAACACGGAAAGTTAGTTTGGGATGAACCAATTTGGGATTGTTAAACTCTAATGTGTTTTTACGGTTTTAGTGGTTAAGATCTGGAGTTAACAGGCTAAGTTACGTTCTAGGGCCTTTTAAACCTAAAGTTAATCTGTTTTAGGTTGTAAATCAAAGTTATAACAAACTTTATTTCCATGAGTGCTTTTAAACACTGATGGGTCAATAATGTTTGTGTTTTCCGGTCCACTCATTACAAATAATATGACTAAAGGTCAGTTTAAGGAAGCTCTAATGTTCACTAGCTTTGGCAGTTACAGCCTTGGTACTAAACAAGTTAAACGTAACTATGGTTTGTTTGTACATAATAATTATTTCCGATATCATTCAGAACACATAAATGTTGTTCTGAATTGGTTAAAGGTAAAGTGGATGATCTCTTTTGGCTTTGAGTTCTGGGGGTATCACCTTATCTATTGGTTGTCCCACATGCCAATCATTGTGACATTTCCACTTTGTTGTTGTGCACGTGGACTTCTAGTGTTTATATATCCAGTTAGCTTCGCTCTTAGCCATTCATTGTAGCTTTATAGCTCTCACATACACTTTGAAAATGGCAGAGAGTCGTAAGAAGCAAACTGCCTTAAAAGGTTACGAGAAGAAGCGAACAGCCTCAGAAGGAAGAAAAAATACGAGAGTGTATAGGGGAGTCTTTTTTCATGTGATCCCACTGAGTAATGGAAGAACAGGTAAGATGATCGTGTGCATGTGCACAGTTATTCAAAATGGGACTTGGCCTGTTTCTTACCTACATTTCCGGAAAAGTCGTCCACTCTACCTTTGAGCTAATTTAACCTTATTCCAATCAGTTTTAAGATTAACCTTTGTTCTCTAAATTAAAGGTCCTTACTTAACCAGGGTGATGGTTTTCAATAATATTTATTTGTAATGTTACATATTTCTAAAATGGTAAATGGCTTGTATAGCACGTTAACTAGTCCGATGATCCCAAAGTGCTTTACACTACAATCATTCATTCACCCATTCACGCACACATTCACACCCTGGCAGTGGTGAGCTTTGTTAGTGGACACAGCTGCCCTGAGGCAGATTGACAGAGGCAAGGCTGCCATACATCAACGCCACCGGGCCATCTGACCACCACCAGCAGGCAATTTGGGTGATGTGTCTTGCCCAAGGACACAACAACCGAGACGGTCGGAGTGGGGGATCAAACCGGCAACCCACCAATTGTAGGACGAACCCCCTAACTCCTGTGTCACTTTCGACCCAGGACTGGTCATAAAAGAAAATGAAAACCATGCATAATCTTTGTACAACTACACATATATTTACTAATTTATGTTGGTGTATCAAATACAATTCTAATATCGTACATAGACGTTTGTGATTGTAATGTGCTTAAAAGAAAAAAAAAGTTTGAGGAGATTGAATATTTTTACAGGGAATTTCCAGTTTCACCGTTGGAAAGTACAGATCAGGGAACTTGATGTAGTTTTTGTCCATCCACAAGTTCTATGAAGCAGCATTTGGTTAGTTTGTCATATTTGCAAATGTAGCAAGTGCAATGGTAAATGGACTGAAGCGCTTTTCCAGTCATACTGACCACTCTGACTCACCCAATCGCACTCACTGATGCGCACACATTCATACAACGATACACAGACTCTGTCTTCAGACAAATATCCACATAGAGAGACCTCAGCAGTATTTCCAATCAGTTTTAACCCCGGCCTCAGTAAGTAGCCTTTTTTGACCTCTGTCAACCTTGAAGAAGACGCTCAGTAAGGTAAGCCCCCATCTAAACTCCTTCCACAGCCACTAATGAGATTCACTGAGATGCACAGCACTGCAAGCCTCGCTTTAGAGCCCCTAGAAAGTGTACAATACACTAAAATTGCTACTATGTTGTAGATGTAAAGAATTATTTTCTAAAATTATCATATACTACGGAAATCAGCAGTTTCTTATCAAACTTTCAGAATGAGAAAGCTAAACTGCTGCAAGATGTTGCTCAAGCAAAGATAAAAAGTATTAATTTTAAAGGCATATAACACATGAATATGGACAATCCATCCTGTCACATCTATCTTGACACAGTGTCTGCAAATGCAAAAGTAATTTATCGAAACCCACTCAGCTTTCCAACTCAGTATTTCCGCCAATTGTTCATACTTTCTTTTGCTTTCTTGTCTTGTCATGAAGGACGGCGGCAAACTCAAGTGACAAAATAAACAAGAAGTTCTTCCCTCTATCAGTGGCTCAGCTTCCTGTTTGAGTCTGTGGTTGGTTACCACAGAGATGATTGTCTCTTCCCCATGTTCATAGACACATAAGCGCACACATAACCTAAATGTAGATCTAAACTGATGACACAAAAAATGCATTCCTGACCCTGAGGGATGTAAGCTAATTTAAAACAGATTTGATAGGTTTAAAATCTAGCTCCATATGTTGCCATATAGATTTATTCCTGTAGGTTTAGGTTCTTACTTATATTCTTGCATTCTGTTATCCATGTACTTTAGCTTACTCTCTAGATAAGTTTTATTATATTTTCTGCTTGGTTTATAGTTTGTTTTCCTTTGTGTCTACTTTAGTTCCCCATGCTTATTATTCCACTTCCTTTAGTTCCTCTGCTCAGCATGCTACCACCTGTTCCACATTCCCCTGAAATGCTTCCTTGGATCCAATGTCATTATCCACTCCTCCCTCAGTATATTACCTTGTTGGTTTTCATTGCTCTTCCCATGATCCCTTCATTAAATATCTGTACTTTGAGCATCTCACATCTAAATCAGTTATCTGAAAATTAATAGTATGGCAAAGCTGCAATCCTACCAAGACATGGGTGTTACCAGCTGACAGCCAGGCAAGGGTGTATTAATCTTACAAATAGCCAAGAGGACCGAGATAACTGTTGACTGATTGGGTAAGGCGTAACTTGTCATTTCCTGTTTTTGCTGCTGCACTCAGTGGATCTGTTCGGTGTTTCAGACTCTCTTGATTTTGACCTGAATTATTTTTACAGTGACATCTCTGACTTATTCTAACACACAAGCATGTTAAAAAGAAAGCAAGACAGTGACAATTGACACTGCTACTGTTAGAGCCAGTAGACCGTCCTGCCTCACACTAAAGTGACAGCTCGGTGTGGTTGAAGACAAACCCAATCTACAAGGTCAGGGTTACTCAACCTCTTTCTTTTTGCACCTTAGCTGGACATTGCTGACTCACTTGGCTTCATCACAGACATATATACATGAACGCCTCATTGAGTGTTGAATCTTATGTCAACATTGCTGCTATATGCAATGTAGTATAGTGGAGTGATTTGGAGAAGATGCTTCATTCATGTGCTGCATGGAATTGTTCCAACCAATTCACAGTACAAACCAGCTCTAGTGGCATTACCTTTCACAGGTAAGAATGAACATATACTTATGATTGTATTTATTCACTATGACATCATTATAACATTGTATGTCGGTGTGTTCCATTGCTTCTCCTTGTTTACTTATGGCATGCATGTGCAATATTGTGCTTCCGGACACGTGGACTTATTATGGTAAATATACACAAAAGTGCTTTGTTGACAAACAAATAGAGCAAAAACAATGTTTAAAACGCAGAAATAAAATATAATGAGCCAACAGGGCATGGTAATTTAATCAGAAAACTGTTGTATGCAACCAGAATGAGCTACTTGCATAGATATTTGTAAAGTCATAGTATGTGACTAGGCCCCTTTAAGGAATAAACTAAAGAGGATACAGGAAAACTTTATTGGTCCAAATACCCAAGGATCATGACAATATCAGAAACTCAGTTAAAATGCTTCAAAAGATCCAAGACACAGCAACAAGAGTTCTGATGAAAATTAGAGTGCTCATACTTTTAACTTCCCTTCATTGGCTCCCTGTCAAATCCAGAATAAAATTTAGAAGTCTCCTCCTCACGTATAAAAGTCTTAATAATCAATCTCCATCATCCATCAGAGATCTGATTGTTCCATATGTTCCCAACAGAGCACTTCGCTCTTAGACTGCAGATGCACTGGTGGTTCTAGAGTCTTTAAAAGTAGAATGGGAGGCAGATCTTTTAGTTATCTTAGTTTTAGTCAGTGAGGCAGACACTACATGTAAGACTAGGCGTTAAACTTTTCCCTTTGATAAAGCTTATAGTTAGAGTGGCTTAGGTTATCCTGAGCTATCTCTGTAGTAATCCTGCTTGAAGCTTAGGCTGTTGAAGGATATAATGACCACTTTCCCTCGCCCCACTCCATCTGCTAGATTACTCTCCAATTTTGAAATATTTGTAGCTGTTTCAGCTCATAATTTTATGTTCTATCTATTTTTTTCTCTTGATATTAGCTACATCTGGCCTGGAATTCTGTTGAGCTGTGACAACCTCCTGGAGGAGGACATCAACTGAGCTGCTGCTGCCATCAACATCATATTCTCCTTTTACAGATGATACATATCACCCTGTCTTTCATTGCCTCCATCCTAGATATATTGGCTGAGCCTTTATTTTGACTTACTATATGTGTAAGTTTATTTCATGCATGTAGGAAACCTCCCCTTTAACAGGAAGAAACCTCCTACAAAACCACATTAAGTGTAAACAGATATTTGCTTTGACCATCTGGGGATTTGACAAGACATAATATACAAAAGCAGTAATCCAGAAATGCTTTCAATGTGAAAGAAAAGTAATAAGGTAATGTCAGTATTAACTCCTTTAGTGTGTTTATCTAGAAGAGAAACAAAGCTAATAGGGATATAAGTTCTGAACCTGTTTCAAGTGTAGAGGATGCTCAGTATTAGGGATTTGCTGCAAAGTCAACAAACAAACAATGCAAACTACGGTGCACTGTTACCACATGCTCTCTCAGGGGGAGTGAATGCTGCAAGTCAATGTCTAGATGCAATCTGCTGGGTTTTCTTATATAGAAAACCCAGCAGATTGCATCTCATCAAGATGCTTTACAGAGTCAGTTTGATAGAATTGACTCTTTAAAGCGCCTTGAGATGACGTGTTGTGAATTGGTGCTATATAGTTTAAGTGACCTGAACTGAACTCTGGATGAGCTGCAGAGATCCACAGCTCAGGTGGAAGAATCTATTGAGGGGCCAGCTTTTAGTCATGCACTCCACAAATCTGGCCTTTATGGAAGAGTGGCAAAGAAAGCCACTGTTTGCAGAAATTTGTGAGGAGTCCTTTTTGTATGTTTGCAACAAGTCATGGAAACAAGTGAGGGAAGTTACTCTGGTCAGATGGGACCAAAATGTATCTTTGTGGGCAGCCTTGTGGGGAGCTGCGCAGTGGATAGCACTGTCGCCATGCAGGAAGAAGGTCATGCAGCAAGAAGGTCCTGGGTTTGAGTCTTACCCTTGCCCTGGTTCTTTCTGCATAGAGTTTGCATATTCTCCCTGTGCATGCATGGGTTCTCTCCAGGTGCTCTGGCTTCCTCCCACAGTCCAGAAACATGACTGTTAGGTTGATTGGTCTCTCTAAATTCTCCTTAGGTGTGAGTGTGTGGATTTGATTCCAGCATCCTGCAGTTACTTGTTGAGGTAACCCTGGGTAAGGTACTTAACTCCAAGTTGTCTTCCAATCTGCAATTGAGGGAATGTGGCTATAGTGTAAAGTCCTTTAAGTGGTTGATATCACTAAAAAAAGCACGATAGAAATTCGGTCCTTTTACCATTTCACATGTTTGGCCGAAAGCTAAGAATACATGAATACATCATACCAACTGTGAAACATGGTGGTGGCAGTATCATGCTATGATAATGCTTTTCTACAGCAGCGACATAGGAGCTTGTCAGAGTTAATCAGACGCAGGATGGAGCCAGATATAAGACAATCTTAGCAGAAAATCAGTTAGAGCCTGCAAACGATATGGAACTGGGGTCAGTGTGCACCTTCCAGCAGGAAAACAACCCTAAAAACACATTCAGAACTACAAAAGAATGGTTTAGATGTAAACATACTCACATGTTTGAATGGGCTAATCAGTCTGAGGCAAAACACCAAACACAGGAAGGTTCAAGTTTATACACCCCTAACTAGACAACAGTAGTTGGCTAACAAGACTTCAGAGTCTGCAATGAGGACTGGGTATTTCCAGAATATAAGATATGATGTTTGACAGAAGCTAACACATTTGTAGAGATGAAAAGGGCAAGTCTTTTTCTTTTATTTTTAATTTGTTCCTCCCAGAACTCTTTGCTGATTGATGGGGTCAAACTGCAGAAAGGCCTTCTTAAGGGGCCTTCTTATGGCTTTATTTCAATGATCTTGCCACACTTCCATAGAGAGAAATGATGCTGTTTTGTTCATTACTGCTGATCAACAAACCTCTGAGGCAACAGATGGATTGTTACTGAGATGAAATCACACAGAGGTGGACTATGTGCATTAGGTGGCTTTGGAAAGCATTGGCTTTCACTGGAATTTATTTAAGGGGTATTAAAAATTAGATAAATGAGGGCACGAATATGAATGCATGGCATTCAGATTGTTATTAGTAAAAAAATATATGACGGCTGTTGTTGTAATGTGGCCATTTTGAACAGCTTCTCTAGGATGTTAGTTTTTGTACTTCTAATAACGATTTTGGAAAATACCTGGCTCCTTGTGCATTCTCCAGAGAAAATGTTGTCTGAACAAGTAGTACTTCTACAGTAAATTAACTCCACCTTCATCTCAGTATCCTTCCCGTTCCCAGGGAAGCCCCTCAGAAGTTTAGCCACACCATCTCAGTGTGAAGGTACCACAGCGCCATCTGCTGGATCTTTAAAACCAGAACAGTGCCAGTAAGGAGGCTGAAAATCTCCTGCAAACTCTGCAGGCGGCGCTCTTGTGTCGACGATGTCATTTCACTGTAGCTCAGTTTGCATCCCGTTTCCCACACTTCATGCATGCAAAGTAATGTTAACACGTCTATTTGTACAGCTGTGTTAGGGTAAACAGTGTTTTTTTTTCAGGGGGGGCAAGTTGGGTCCTTTCATCTCTCAATGCAGTTTATCACGATCTTGTAGGATTCTGAATAAAGCAAATGTAGTAATTAAATGCAGGCAGCTATGACGTGATCTACATTTTTCAGTCTTGCATCTACAGCTTTTTTTTCGACGTTTTGCTGATATCAAGGTAAATTAGTTGTGGGAAAGTTCCATGTGTCATGCGTGTGAGACGGGGGCTTCTTTTCAGCAGCCTGTTTGCTCTTGAGACCTGTGTCAGCAATATTACGGTGTGAACTCTATCCTTTCCTCTCTGCGTGGCGGATGACTCAGATGATTGGTTGCAATTGGTGCAAAACGTGGATGCTTAAACTAGGCTTTAATCTAACTCTGCAGAGAAGATTTATGGCAACAGACAGCGCAGAAGTGGAAGCAAATGTCTTATACACATCTGTCACAGCCAAGAGCCAGATTTCAAACATCTGTGCGTTTATGCGATTTGTGTCTTTATTTCTCTAGTTCCAATTGAGTTTGTTTACTCTGCAAACAAAGTTAAAAATTTCAGTTCATTTTTGCGCTCCCTTTTGACACATCTATTGCCTGTTTTCTACAACAGCAGGTAAAAACATTCATCTCTGACTTTAGTCGAATTAGATCTTCTTTGGGCTATGCACAGGGACAATGTGACACTCGTGAGAGTCCCAGTCTGCGTGCACGATGCTCCACAGGCACAAGGAGGAGTTTAGTGGTGAGATCTTGAAAGAAATCCACCCACTTCGGTTTAGAGGAGCCTAGTGTGAACTGCAGCTGCAGGTGATGTGGCAGACATTTTGGGGCTGTGGTCAGTCATTTGGCACTTAGCTCTATCATGAAAGGTTAGGGTGGAGCCAAATTCCTCTGCTGGTCTGTCTTGGCCTTCAAGTGGACAGTTATTTAGAGTGAAAAGAGGTTCCCTTATGGCCAGCGGTGGGCAGGAGAGAGATTGTACTTGAAAGATGAAAAGAGAGAAAATAAACGTCTTATGGATCCCTGAAGTTTTTATGACTGGAAGGCTACATACATTCAGAAAGAAACATCTTTTTGGCATTTTGGCTTCCATTGCCGGCTGGTAGGATGGGTTATGCAAAACTATCAGGAAAAGTATTTCAAGCTTGTCACATTCTAATAACAAACTTTAATTGGGGGTATCAGTTGGGAATTTGAAGAGGAAAGTGTTGCTTAGTGAATTACTTCCAGTTTAAAAAAAATGGATGCTTCGACTTCCTTCTTTCAGCTTTTCCTTTTCAGGGGTCGGCAAGGCAAGTCATCTCTTTCCATCTAAACCTATCATTTGCATCTTCGTCTCTCACACCAATACCTTCATGTCCTCTTTCACTTCATCCATCAATCTCGTCTCCTGCCTGGAAGTTCCTTCTTCTGATGTCACAATCCCTCGTCTGTACATGTCCGAACCATCTCAGTCTTGCCTCTCTGGCTTTATCTCCAAAACATCTAACGTAAGCTGTCCCTCTGATTTACTCATTCCTGATCCTATCCATCATCACAAAGAAAACCTCAACATCTTCCTCTCGGCTTCCTCCAGCTTTGCACTTGTCTCTTCTTCAGTGCCACTGTCTATAAACCAAACATCACTGGTCTCATCACTGGTTTGTACACCTTTCCTTTCATTCTTGCTGATATTCTTTCATCTCACTACACACTTGACATATTTCTTCACCCGTTCCAACCTGCTTGGGCACTTTTCTTTACCTCTTTTCCACCCTCACCGTTTCTTTGGACTGTTGACCCCAAATCCTCCACCTTCTTTTATCTCTGCTCCATGTAGCCTCATGGCTCGACTTGGTTCCACACACACACACACACACACACACACACACACACACACACACACACACACACACACACACACACACACACACACACACACACACACACGCACACACACACACACACACACACACACACATTCTTGCTACAACTAGCCTTCATTCCTCCCCTTTCCACACCAAACCTCAATCTCTTTCAAGTTTCCTCCACCTGCTCCCTGCTCTCATTGCAGATCACAATGTATTCTGCAAACATCATTTTCTCTTCCCCTTTTCTTGCTTTGCACCAATTTTCAGATGCATCCTTTTGTCCATCCCATTTTACTTGTGTCTAATCAGGCAAAAAGGTATTTAATGAAATCAATAAAAAAATACATTTACATTCAAAGCACCTGAAGATTAATATTTGAAAAGCTACGTAACACACAAAACCTCAGAGTGTTTACTGCAGATACCCAGATTTCACATCCTCCATACTTTCTCGGTTCCATTCACATCTGACCTATGGAGCAACTACATTGTTATGGTAATTAATAAGAATGATTCCACATTCTCCGTAACTACACTGAATGTAACGGTCAGTACTTGACAATTAAGCAGAAGAACTAAGAATTACAAAACAAGGAGTACGACATGACTATCTAACCAAAAAATACAACCAAACTGATGCAACTACAAAACCAAAGTTACTTACAAAACTCTAAAGCCCAGAGATTGTGACATGAAGGGCTTGTTAAAGGTCATGGCAGATTAACAAAGAAAGGTACAGTAGTTGTATTCACTTCTCTTTAAACATGTCACCAGACCAAGCCGAGGGCAGGACCAGTCTTTGGAGCATAAATTATGGTAATCATTATGTTTTATTATTATTGTTTTTGAGTAAAGTTTTGCAAGACCCAAATCTTGTATTTTTCACTTGCCCCAGCCAAAATGACGTTTTAAGACTCAGAAACTGAGAAAGATATCTAACTAGGCCTTCCTTTCTAAAACATTAGAGAAGGTGGTTTATTGACAATTACAGGAGCATCTATAGCTTCATGTGTTAAATGATAGATTTCAATCTGGCTTTAAATCATCTCACAACACAGAACAAGCAATTCTTAGACTTTTCAATGATCTGCTTTTAACTGCAGAAACAGGAGACTGCTGTTTTAATCCTTCTTGACTTGTTCACCCCCTTTGACACAGTGGACCATGAGATTTTATGTTGCTTGCAGAAGTTTGTAGGTGTTAAGGGCACAGCTCTGCAATGGTCTAAGTCTGAAGCTTGGTTTATACTCGACATTGAACAGGGACTGAGGGTGCTTGTATCAAAAGAGATGCTGTTGCGCTGTGTTTAAAGAAAGGAGGTCCCTGCTCCAATGTAAACTTTAGTCAGCAAATAGTGTCCATTTTATTGAATTGTCCTCCTTAGAATTATAGTCAATTTTTTAAGAACTTTGGGCTTTCCTTCTTAGTTAAATAGGCTTGGTAATTTATTTGCTTTAGTATTAGTTTAGTACATTATTAATAAGTGGGAAATGATAAGCATCTATATAATTTAGTAAACTGCTGTTTTAGACTTTTTGTGACAAATATCACAACATTTTTTAGATGTTTCATACTCAAGGAGGGCAAAATAATTCAGATTAAATTGACTTTTTTGCTTTTGATAACCAAGTGAAATTGGTTGGTTTATAGACATTAATGTTGTACAATGAGACGGATATTTGCTGCAAGATTACAGTGTTTTTTCAGAGCAAGTTTGATTTGGGTTAAAAATATAGCAAAATGTTTCTCCCAGATGGATTAAATAATATGGAGTCTTAATTCTAAATTTTTTCTTATGATGAGTGACCCTATGACTTTATGTGAATCATAAAGTGTGTGTATTTACATGCAAAAAGCATCCGAAACATGGTATTCTCAAGGGGTTATCTCAGCAGTTTCCTATAACCATCTGTGTTTCATGCTCAATGCCACCATTTCAACTGCATGCATGGTTGGAAATATTCTCTCTTGGACTTAATGCAAACTATTTATGAGTCCGCATTCTTTGCCATTGCCTCGTAAATATTTTCTGTGTGTATCTAATGAGAGCTTATCCTGTTTGTAGCAACGACAAGAGGGACTAAGAGATTTGTTGTAGCCAGAGTAAAGCATGTTGGTCTAAGACTATAAATGTAAGAAGTGCATATTGTATTACTATTGTTTAGTTTTACTTGCATTACTCGTTTGAAATGTTATTGTAATTTTTTTTATATACCAAATAGTCATCTGCAAAATCATGAAAACAATACCCAGAAAGCACCAACAACTTGGTTCCTTTATATTATAAAGCCAATTTTTAGAAACTACTGTGGGAATGTGCATGGTTGTGTTCATGAAAAATAGATTAAGATCAACAGCTGCATAATATTTAAAATCACAGAGAAAAGGGGTTTGCCTGTCAGACTGAAAATGAATGTAGATGGCACACTCTATTGTAATATTCCGAGTTTAGTTCTGGTTTATGTTATTAGTTTTAGTTTCCCCCCTCTCTCCTGTCTTTGATTGTCTGGTTGTTTTTGAGTTCTATCTTGTCTGGATCCTCATTTAGTTGGTGTAATGTTTTGGTTTATCTTGTTAGTGTCATTAGCTTTCATTTCAGCTCATGTCTGTTTAGTCTTGTTTTCTACCTTAGGTTTTTTTTTGTCTATCAGTCAGTGTGCTCCTCTTATCACCTCCACCTGTTTTTGTTAATTAGCCCCGCCCTGCTCTCCTGTTCTGTCGCCTATTTAAGCCCGCCTTTGTTTTCTGTTGGTTGCCGGAATATCTCTTCTTGTCCCTGTTCGCAACCTCTCGGTAAGAGCCTTGCAGCCTCAGTTATTTTTTATTTATCTCGTCCGTTTGCCAATCTTTCTTAGCCGTTACCTGCCCTTATGTTTCCTGAGTTTGTTTAGTTTCTGTCTGGTTCTATTGGTCTGCCCGAAGACTGCTTTTTGTCCCTTGGATCCTGTTAATAAAGACTTTTTTAGCATCAGCTCCGTGTTCGGCTAACATTGGATTCAACCCTAGCAAATCATCACATCTATTACAAATAGCACATTTACATTTTTGTGCATATCCGCAAGTGACCCTAGATTTTGAAGATTTATTATTAACATGAACAAACTGGAATCTATCAGACAGATAAGATTTAAACCAGCCTAATGCTTTCCCCTTAATCCCTACAGTGTGTTCAAGTCTTTCTAGAAGAATATTGTGATCAACTGTATGAAATGCAAATGCAGCACTGAGATCTAACATGACAAGTATAGACACAAGTCCATTATCTGAGGCCATCAGAATATCATTAGTGACCTTCACCAGAGCTGTTTTGGTGCTATGATGAGCTCTGAAGCCTGGCTGAAACTCTTCAAATATGTCATTACTATTGTAAATGTTGACATAGTTCATTAGCAACTACTTTCTCAATAATTCTAGATAGGAAAAGAAGATTAGATATAGGTCTGTGATATATTAAGTCATCTTGATCAAGAGAAGGTTTCTTAAGTAAAGGTTTAATAACAGCTACTTTCAAAAGCCTGTGGTACATATCCAATTACTAAGGATAGATTAATCATGTCTAAAATAGGGCCATTGATCAAAGAATGTAGCTCTAAATTAAACCAGGGAGCCAGCTTCCTGTGAATAATCACCTTCTTTTTCAAGCGAGCTACATTGTCTAATGGAGACGCAATGAGGAAGTCACACCGTTAACAAAAGCGTCTATTTGTGAATGGGAAGAAACAACATTGCTGCCATCTACAGGGCATTTCTGCAATACTGAGGATATTAAATGGGGGACAGACTCCTTAAAGTTTGATACAGCAATATCCGATAAAGATCTACTATAATGGAACCCTCTTTTGGAGGTGGAGAACTCAGTTAAATTGAACTCAAAGGTTATTAAAAATGGTCAAATAGGACAGGGCTGTAAGGAAATACTGTTAATAGGTTTGCACATGCTACATTCTGCTAAATCTTAAGGGGGTCACATAATTGTTTTTAGTCAAAGTCGTCTTGAGAGTGAGATCTCCAATAATACTTTTAATGAAACACCCTAAAAATTGTGAATTATTTGGTTAACTGGTTCACAGCCTATATACAATGAACAGGGTATCAATATATAATATATCAAGATTCAAGATCCTTCACCTTTGATTCTGTGGTGGCATCAGCCATCTGGTGTGGTTTGTTGAAGCAGCAGTTTATCTGTAGCTGAGAGAAAGCAGCTGGATAAGCTCATTAGGAGGACCAGCTCTGTCCTGGACCCAGTACAGGTGGTGGGAGACAAAAGCACTGTAACTGAGGTAAGCACTGATGGACAATGTCTTCCACTCCATTCATGGAGCTGTTGCAGAGCTGGAGAGCTCTTTCTGTGAGAGACTGCTGCATCGCAGATGCTCAAAGAAGCCCTTCTGCAGGTCATTCCTCCCAGCTGCTGTTCGTCTATATAATCTCTGCTGCTCACAACAGACTCAATAACTGTTTACATACATGCTAATGGTCACACGGGTTCTGATCTGATCATGAATTGCTTACACAGTCTCTCAGATGCTACGGTGCACTTGCAAACACCTAGCTGCTCCATATTGCTGCTCTACTGTCATGCATATTGCATACTATTGTTCTCCTATTGTTCTGTACATAGCCTGGTGTTTTCCCAAAGTTTAACTGGAATATTTCAACTTTTTACCTCAGTATGTCATATTATCAATATTTTTTTTATACCAGAGCAATATTTGCTCTGGTATGTATTTCTACTTTTATTTTTGACATTTCTGATAAAGCTCATCCTCTGTTGCTTTAGAACTAACTTTACATTAGATTAGCTGTTTTTGTCATTATTATCATTTGTGTGTAATTTCCCCAGTTGTGGGACAATGAATGAAAATTATCTTATCTTTATCGTATATTTTATATGGCAGTGAGAGGTAAAATAAGCAATAAATGGGCCACCTTTTAACAGGCAGATGTGAAAATTGAAAACAGACAAACCTTATCACTGTGATGGAAAAATTCCATCTGTCCTGCTTCACTTCACTAAAAGTTCATCACAGGATCATGGGTCCTCAGATCTGTCCAACAGATAAACATATGGTTCTCACATTTCAAACACACAAAGCCAAGTGATAGATGGAATAAACAAACAGCAGCACAAGCAAATGCTCGTTGCCCTCACAGAGAGACTACAAACACCCATATGAGGACCGCAGTTGCACTGGACCATGACATACCACAAACACCCACGTGTGCCTCTAAAGGCCTTTTGGAAAACTTAAGTGACCAGTTCTCTTAATCAATTCCTCTTTTATCATTACAGCTAAAAAAACGCCAAAGAACATGCATGGCTGTTGAAGTCACACAAACATCCAGCTCCACAGACACATCTGTTTTAATTTCAAATACAATAAGAAAAAGATCCCTCTCTTTCCATTAGTGTTAACACGAGGCAGTCGAGAAACACGTCACCCTACTTATCACTATTTATCCTTTATTTTGCTGAAATATACAGTGCCACGGATGTATTCTAAAGTAAATGCATTTTTGTTTTGTTTTTAAAGCTCTTTGTATAAAGCAGTTTCATTTATGGCAATTTGGCTATACAGTGGTATGGGCACAAACATAGGACTAAAATGTTTTCTGCTTGTATATCTATTTGATTAGTTGGGCAATAAATAAATGAAATAAAATAAAATCCTTAGTAAATTCAAGTTTGTAAAACTGCAGAAAGTTGTACAAACTCAAAGCCTTATTTTAGACAAAAGTATTTTGATTCATGATAAGGCTTTAGTTATTATTTACTTGTCTATATTGACTTGAGGGATCACATTTCTCCAATTTTAGCTTCCCTTCATTGGCTTCCTGTTAAATCAAGAATATTATTTAAAATTCTCCTTCCCACGTATAAAGCCCTTAATAATCAAGCTCCATCATATTTCAGAGCTCGGATTACCCCGTATGTTCATAACAGAGCACTTCGCTCTCAGACTGCAGGTCTGCTGGTGGTTCCTAGAGTCTCTAAAAGTAGAATGGGAGGCAGATCCTTTAGCTATCAGGCTCCTCTCCTGTGGAACCAACTCCCAGTTTTGGTCCGTGAAACTTTCCGTTTTGACAAAGCTTAGAGTTAGAGTGGCTTATGTTACCCTGAGCTATCTCTATAGTTATGCTGCTATAGGCTTAGACTACTGGAGGACATCAGGGTATATTTTTCTCACTCTACTGAGTTCTACTGTTCTCTAATTTGCGTTGCTTGTCGTCATTTCAGCTTTTAACTTTTTATTCTCTCTCTTTTTTTCTTCATAGTAGGTACACCTGGTCTTGCGTTCTGTTAGCTGTGACATCATCCAGGGAAGACAGATCACCCGCTATTAAAATCTAATTTAGAACAGATTACTGTATCAATGTGTGCTTCTGTGCTTGCTGCTTGTTTGTCTCTCTTGTTGTGTCTCTGCTCAGTTTTCTCTAACCCACAGTTTGCCAAGGCAGATGACAGTTAATACTGAGCCTGGTTCTGCTGAAGGTTTTCCTTCCACTGTCGCTTCATGCTTGCTTGGTATGAGGGATTCGTGCAAAGCCATGGACAATGCAGACGACTCTCTCTGTGGCTCTACACTCTTTCAGGAGGAGTGAATGCTGCTTGTCAAGACTTGATGCAATCTACTGGGTTCCCTTAGATAGGAAATATTTTGACCAATCTGTATAATCTGACCCAAACTGTATAATCTGATTGAATTTGACTTTGGAAAGTGCTTTGAGATGACATGCTTCATGAATTGGCGCTATATAAATAAAATTTAATTGAATTGTATAAGTATTCATAAAAAAAAAACCTGAACCTTTTGATATTTTATGTTATATCCAACAGGTTCAACAGATTTCTTTTCTGATTGTATGTGATTCACCAACACAAAGTAGTGCTTAATGTGTGAATGTTTTTTTTTTTACTGTATGATTCTGTCTGCTCCTTCGCTCTCTTTCAGCACCAGGATAATTACATCATTCCACACACCTGTGAGCCCCAAGCAACAGCGCAATCAAGTTAACCAGCTGCACCTGTTTATCTACCTTACATATTTGGTTCCCACAGTCTCCTGCTGCCATATTACTGAAAGCCTTTAGTGAGTACATGTCCAGCGGTATGTGTCGGCATTGCCTAGATCATGACCAAGTTCTTCTTCTCTGAATTTCCTCTTCTTGTCTTGCCCCTGTCGGACACCTCCGTGGCTTTCTGTTTTCCTAGGGTCTATTTCACAAAGCAAATTTAATGAAAACTCTAAGTTTGTTAACTATGAAATCTCAGAGTTTTTGAGGTTTCTCTGTCTCCACCCTCCTTAAAGCCAATCATGCTATTTCATTTCCTGATTCAGTCAGAGTTCTGTCGTAGTTCTGTGCAACGAGTAAAAAATTCATTCAGTAGGTCTATTAGACACATCAGGTGTCAAAAACACAAATATGACATGTCCATTTGACAAGGATCCAATCGATGAAGGAGCGGCATTAATTCACAGAGAATTAAATATCCTTCGGGAGAGGGTTATCAGACCATGTGTAGATGTTCTTTCATATCCAGATAGTTATCTTTATGAGTGCTATCGTTTTACCTTACAATCACATAGATCCACAACCATATCCGTCCTTACATTTGCAGCATTACACATCAGAGTCATGCTCTCACATCCCGGCAGGTTTTGTGTGTAGTGTTGTTTCTTTGCAAATATTACTTTTTTGTATAAAGTGGGAGATGCTGAACATCTGAGTAAGGTGACAGTGTGCAGAGCAGTAACAAGGGTGTGCCTTGAAACGGCTTTTACCCTGCCTTATTAATTTCCCAAGGAATAAACCCATCCATCTTTTAGGACAAGTGACTTTTAAAATTAGGGATTAAACTGAAGAAAATGGGTAAAGAAAGTAGTCTGATATTTATTTCCATGACTGTAGATAGGCTGAGACATCCAACACTACATGCGTCTTGGAAGGTAGGCTCAAGATGAGCTCCCTCCAGGGATTCCCTCTGCTAGCCTTCCTACATTTTGTCTTAGGGACAGCTCCTCTGCCTCCATTAGTGGTGGAAGTGGTGAACCATCACCCGTTTTTACTGCCGTCTGCCTTCTTTCTGTTGGCTGAGAAAACGTCTGCGTTAGTTTAATTAAGTTTCATTATTTAACAGAACTTGATATTGATGAGAGCACGTTGATGTGTGTGATAACAGCATTACCAAAAAATTGCACAGTCAAACAGCTACTTAGTATTCACTGAGTAATGCAAAACATAATCAAAATGAGGAGGTACCCTATGAGATGATGCACAAGTCTTACCTACATGTCATGAAAACCAGACTGTTACGCTAGTTCAGGACATGACAGCCTGCATTAGTTCGGGAAGTGATGGACTGCATTTCCTATGATGCAATGTGGTCAAAATGGCCACCAACTCCCATCATGCAACACGGCCCAAAATGGCCGCCGACCCTAACGACAGACCCTGATAACGTTACTTTGGAGGGTTTTGTAAGCGATGGACGCGAAAGTTGTCGAAGCAAACTCCATTCCCTGCTCTGCCAATGCAGGAGGTCGACTAAAAAAACAAGAAGTACTTTCAAACCCACTTCGATCAAAGACTGAGAGCTGTTTATCTCCCGATGATCGTAAAGGGACCACGCTTTTGTTTTGGCTTAACAAAGCGTCCAAAAGCCCAGAGAGAGAGGAAGGGACTTCTCCTCCCGTTTCCCCGCTGTCCGACGCACAGCTCGCTGAGGTGAACCAGATCCGCGAACTCGAAGCGCCCCCAGACCCCAGCCGGTGCAACGTCAGCGTAAAGAAAGATTTCCCCCTTTTTTTTATTTCTCTTTCACCCATAAGGTGATAGTGTTTAATTGTGCCTGGGCAGATGTTAGGATTTTAGTTTAATGCTTGTTTACTCCAAGACAGAGTTTGTTTAACTGCTGGATATTTTCCAATGTATATGCATGCATTTTGTAAGTGATTTTGGCTGTGTTGATTTGTGGTTCATAAGTGACCCCGCCACGGGTCGCTTTTTCCATTCTTTTCCCCGTTTGTCTTCTTTCCTTTCTTCTTATCAGCAGGTTAAATCTTTTTGTTAAACCTCAGTTCGCGGTCTCCCCCTTAAATTTCTCATTCAGGCCGCCTACCTCCTCAAGGCACCACCCCACGTTTAGCGTAAGCTAAACGTGGTGAGTGATGCGTGAGGAGGACCTCCTCCTCACGCATCACTCAAGGTTTTTGGTCATGCGTCATCCATAGTCGGCATCTTGGGAAGGTGCAGCATAGCTAAGCTGTAGCTAGCTTTTCGGAAAACATTGAAGCGTCCAGCTGGATTCTCAAAGCTGTTTGTCTTTCAATGCTGATGCGTCAGTGCCGACGTCTTGAATGTGATGTTTAAACAACTGAGTGAACTAAGATTTGCTACCTCTTATTTTAATCCATTTTTGACCTTTATTTTCACATATATTTTGCATGTTTAGTTTAGTAGTGAGTAGAGCTTCCAAGGTTGTGGAGTCAGAATAATTACTGTAACAGGGAATTGCTTTTGGTTCAATAAAGATAACGTGTGGAATAATTAAGGTTTGTTTATTTCGATCCAGAGTTGCATGGTCTTTCAGAATACAGAGTTACCTCTTTCGAGTTAACATCTGACATTAATACAGAGACACAATCATTGGATGGTGATAAGGAGTAAGAGTTTAAACTCTAATTGCAGTTAAAATTTGAGATATCAACGCTGCTGGATAAATCTCATCGGCCAGAAACCGATCAGGCCTCCTGTTCCAGCATAAATGAGTCCATAACAGCTAATTAATAAATGCATTAGTGTTATAAATTATTACAAGCTTATAGCCTGGTATAACCACTATTTGAGCCATATTTTGTTATAGCTACTATTTGAGTTTGAATGACCTATTATTAAAAGTATAATACCAAATTATGATTAATAATAATAATCATATTCAAACAGCTTCTGGCATAACAAGACACATAATTGCTTTTAAAAGGTTTATTTAAACCAGGAAACCTGGATGCACGCAGAGAACCCCTGCAGGAGCAAGCAGGAACAACATAGCAGTGACGTGAGCTGGCTTATGGACTTGATTGGAATCCAGGGTTGGCTTGTTGGTTGTGGTTCAGATATCTGAAGCTTTGTAGAAGGGAAAGGCATGGCAGGGAACGTGGTTATCAGGATTGGAAGAACCGCTGGATGTCTACTGCCAAAACGCTTTCAATAGCCTGTTGCTGTTTTGCTGCTTGTGGAGAGCTGATAAAATGCAGAGAACAGGTGTGTGATACTTGCTTGATTGCAGGAGCCATTGAGGCAGGCTCTCAGTTGTGATCCATAAGCTTGACTGCAGCAGGGCAGGGGGGCATGGTAGTGCTGCACAGGTGCAGACCATGACAACACACTACCATGTGCAATGAAACATTTTGAGTAATTTTAAAATGAATTTGTACTATTTAGGGCTACACAGTGGCACTGTTGTTAGCACCCATCAAGAAGCAGGGTTCAAATGTAAGTTATACTTCTGTATGAGAGTGTATCCATGGTTGTGACTGTGATAGACTCAAGACTTATTCAGGGTCAGCACAATCAGTAAGATGGTGCTGATTGTACGCCATCTTACCCCAAGATGGCCTACACCCTTACTGCTGGATAGGCACCAGACCCAAAGTGATCTTGCATGGACAAGCAGGGATAAATTGTTTTTTTTTTATTTTACAAGGTAAATATTTGCATTCATCTTTTTTGTATATTGTACTTCTATTCAACAGAAACACTAACCTGACAGAAAGAAACCAAGTGTTTTCTGCTCTTACAAAAATTGTTATTTGTACAGCAATATTTGTACAATGTTGTAATGCCAAGAACAGAGCATGTGGAAAGTCAGCCGAACATGTTTTAAAAGGTTTAATAAAATCAGCTGTCTAGTGGGAAACAGTAAGCTGCCAGGAGCGCTCACGGGAACCACTGCAAAGGAAAGGGACAGCTGTGGAGAACTGAAACAGAGAACTCAGAACAAAAGCTATTAACCTCAGAGTCCCGGAGGGTACATTGGCTCTGATCAGTTGTTCCTGGTGCTCCGTCTGGGTCCAGATAGGGACGGTAGAAAAGGCAGAGGCATCACAAAAGTTGGAACTGATTGCTTCAATTTCAGGAAAAGGAAAAAGGGAGTCTATAGTCCATGCAAGGGTCACACACAGAAGACAGGCAAAGGCAGAACTATCTAGAGCTGGGGTGTCAAACATACGGCCCGCGGGCTGGATCCGGCCCGCCAAACAATTTAGTCCGGCCCAGTGGCTAAATGCATTATCATTATTAAAAAATAGTGTCCTGTCTGACAATGTCGCAATAAGAATTGTTGTCTTAATGCCAAAAAGAGCTCATCAGATTTGACTTTCACAAGTGGAGCAGTACTGCTTTTGCCATAGTGCTCCGCTTGATTTATGAATATGAATAGTTTTATTATCATTCATGCGGGGATTATCTCAAATGATATGGACACTACAATGGGAAAGTGGGAGAGCAAAGGAAGAACAAGAAGAAAAAAGAAAAGGTGAAAGAAAGAGGAGATAAAAGGAAGAGAATGATAAAGCAATTATTGAAAAAAAAACATGTACTTCGTTTAATTGAAAATCTGCAGTTCTTATATTGTCCACGAGGGACAATATAGTGTGTTTTATTTAGCAGATTAAGCTTCAGGTGTGGAAAAATTTAAATCATTTGTTAATTTTTATCTATATGATGTATTTTGTCATTTAGGACAGTGTTTTTAAGTTCCAAAAAATGTGAATAAATGTTTTTTAACATTGTGCAATCACTGTGATCAGTTCTTATGGATAATGCACAAGTAACTGAGTAACTGAGTAAAAGTATTGTTGAAATTGCACATACTTTTCTTAAAAACACTGAGGTTATTCATAATATATTGTGTAAAAGTGAAATTAATTTAATATAAAAATCAACAACAAGTCCACACTTATTAGTTCTATTTAATCTTGCAATGAGTTTACTCATGTGACCCTCTTGAGATCAGATTAAGCTGTTTGCGGCCCCGAAACCAAAATGAGTTTGACACCCCTGATCTAGAGGATTGGGAAAAAGTGCTTGGTCCATGAAACGCAGCAATAGTTTGATGTCCAGAATTCAAAAACCAAGGCAGGGCAGTGATTCAGATCGATGCTGAGAGCAACTCTGAGTAAGGAGACAACATACATTTTTATTGTTGGAATGTCCTTTATTTACACCCACATCATTATTTGGATTTGTTTGTTATGTTTACTACTTCATCAAGACACAAGTCAAGAGTATTTTATTGTCACCGCGTGTTACCGTAGCAAAATTTCTCTTTGGCCACTCCGGTTCACAATACATACATTACACATAATGAATGCAAACTGACAAACAAACAGCAAAGGAACAAAGGTTACAGTGGGTTTTTTTTGTAGCGTTCAGGAGAGTCACAGATGAAGATAATGAGGTGGACGGTGCTGATTGTACATACAATGATGATTTCAGGCTTCGTTTACAGCAGTGTGCATTTAGATATTCTGACATGACAGTGTAGGCAGTAACATTAAGGTGATTGTAACATATGACGGGTTAGTAACAGTGGGGTGATTTTAAGCTGTTGGACTGCAGTCTCCCATCAGGGGGCGATTGCCCTCACAGCTCTTGGGAAGAAGCTATTTCTAAGTTTATTTGTTCTGGCTTTGAGGCTTCTGAAGCGTTTAGCTGATGGGAGAGAGGCAGGTGGGATCAGTGGAGATGTCTCTGGACTCGTTCTGCATAAATTGAGTCTAGATCCTCCAGACGGCATCCCACAATCCCCTGCACTGTACTCACCACCCATGTTAAGTTCTCTCTCTCCTGGTCTGTGCAGCTCCCATACCATACAGTTATACTGATACATAAAACACTCTCTATGGTAGCTCTATATATTTTCTTCAGCAGTTCAAAGGGAAGTCCAGACCTTTTCAGTTTCCTGAGGAAGAAAAGCCATTGTTGGGCCTTCTTCACCAGGTGGGAGGTGTTCGCAGTCCAGTAGAGTCCCCTGTATGCAGAGAGGAGCGTGTTCAGGCCTTCTGGACCTCCTTGGTCTTACTGGTGTTCAGGATCAGGTTGTTCCTGGAGCACCACTGTGTGTCATGATTTAGGTTTTGTTTATTTTTGCATTTTGACTTTTTGTGGACTTTTCTCACTTAGCCTGTCACCTCTCAGCCACCAGCCACAACCTATCAGATCAGTCTACCTCCAGTCAGCACCCTGCTCTAGATCATCTCCACCTGTTGCTACTAATTAGTTACTCAGCTCACCTGTTCACCAGCCTATTTACACCTACCTCTGTCATCTCATCCCTGCCAGAATGTCTCACTTCTCCTCGTACTTCTCTCGTCCTCGTTTTCCGCCCCGGTGTAATGGGTCCTTGGCTACTGGACACTTTCTGATCAACCTGCTGGACTCCTCAGTTAAGTCGCCTGTAGTGATGGGTGGATGAGGCGTCATGAAGCGTTTCGACACGTTGCCAAACTGTATTGCTACTGTGTCGATACTGTGTCACTGAATATTGACACCTGCTGGACCTTAAAAATCCCTACAGCAAACTTAGTTGACAGAGTTAACTGACACTGATTTGATGACCTAGTATACACAATAATACAATTTAAGTTATTGTATGTTGCATTGTATTTCATGTTTTCATTTAAATTTAAAGTATCTTTGATTTTTTTTGGTTACACTTTATTTGAAGGGGTCTACATAACACTGACATTACACTGTCATAAACATGACATAACACCTGTTATGAACATAAATGACTCTGTATGAATGTTTAGGACTGTTGTCATTCATTGTCATTCAGTAAATTATGACACTATTAAAGCAAAGTTGACATTGTTTAAAATGTCTTTGTTATGACAACTTGACATTACAGAGACATGGTTAAGTTTAGGGCTCAATTTTGGATGAGTTTAAATTTAGGGCTTGATTTGGGATTAGGTTCAATTTATGTCTTGATTTGGGATTAGGTTAATTTAAAGGTTTAGGGTTTTGTTAAGTTAAGGGCTTGTCATAACAAAGCCCTTAACTTAACTTTAAGCCTTTTGATTGTGTCTGGCTGAATATCGAGGTCACCTGCAGAAATCATTACACTGTGTGAGATTGCTGACCGCAACCCTGTAATGGAACTCATCATTGTTGGAGATGAGACCTACTACAGTGGTGTCGTCCGCAAACTTCACCACTGTGTTTGTGGAGTGGATAGCAGAACAGTCCTGGGTGAAAGGGCAGGAATGCTGCAGGGCTGAGGATACAGCCCTGCAACATTCCTGTGTTGAGGATCAGAAAATGTGTTTCCTTATCCCCGCCACCTGGGACCTGTTGGTGAGAAAGTCACTGATCCAGACGAAGACTTATTTGAGAAAGATTAAATAACTTAAAAACATGCAAATTGCACAACAGTATTATGCATATATTCTTATGCTATTTTTCCAATTCTTCTAACATTTTTAGTACTGACAGCATTTTCAGCTCTTTGTACATTTCTTCCCTTTCTATTCATGATCAATTTATTTATCCTCAATAAGATTATGCTACTACAGCACAAGTTGTTGGGATGCTGAAACTAATTAATTTCCCTCTTTGGGGATGATGAAGTTATCATATCTACATTTTAGTAATTGTACAAAAAAAGTAAAAAACAAAGCAACTGGACTTGTTTTCCGTAGTTGAAGACATTTCACTTCCTCTCCAGGAAGCTTTCTCAATTCAAAAGGTCTAGAGTAATGATGAGTACCAAGCTTTATACTACTGCCCAAACAAAGGCCCTTTAATGGCTTAGATAACATGCAAATTCAACCGAAACAGGTCTTCCCGGAGAAGAAGCAAAACGTCTTCAACTACGGAAAACAAGTTCAGTTGCTTTGTTTTTTACTTTTTTAGGTATGACCATGATCTAAATGACTGAGAATCTTCCCCAGCATATCATTAGTAAAGTTTATGTGTTCATTTCCTCCACCTGTTTAGGTGGTGGATCAGCCGAACTGCTCTGTTTCCATCATCTCCCTTGCTTAAGACACTCTTAAGCTCTCTAAAGGTCCTCCTCACTACTCCTAACATTGTTTCTCTCTAAGCCTTAAGAGCTCTCTTAAGGCTTAGAGTGCTTTGCGAATGTTTTTAATCTTACCAAGGTAAAATTCTTATGGTGCGTTCACTCAGAGCCGCACCTGGTTCAGCGAGTACCACCACCTGTAGCTGTGTCTGGATGACAGTCACTTCCTGCGCTACTTCCATCTGTCTGGGATCGAGCATGAGGAGGTGGGAGTAGGTGGTGTAATGAACAACCAAACATTTTGAATTATCCACTTCATCTTGGACTACAAAAATGCTCAGGGAAATGAAAATGGCATATTCATGAAATTGTTTATCTGAAGGTCCATGACCTTGTTTAGCTGTTATGCTGCAAATACTGTGGCAATATTGTTAAAGAAATAGAAAACAGCAAAAATTGGACAGCTTGAGAAATATGATCCAAAAAGAATATACAGATAATTAAACAAGACCTGCAAAGACTAAAGTAAAATTGTTGGCATATGTCCACTTTGACTGATATTCCCTTCAGCTAGCCTGTGTTGGATGAAAAGAAGAAATGTAGGACAGAAGCAAATTGCAAAAAGCACAATTTTTATGTAATATACGCCTTTTTTTAAAACCTTAAAGGGAATCTGTGTTTATTTATCTTTTTTATTCAGGGTCATGTCAATGTGTTTTTTAACAAAAAACAAAAAACACTTGTTTTTATTAATGTCATAATGTATCTTGGTCTGCACAAAGATGTAGAAAATAAGAAAAACTCATTGTTTCCTAAGAAGGATCCATAGAAAACCGTTTGAGGAATAAACAGTCACATTGTTAATTTTATTCAATCACTCACAAAAGTATTGACAATTCAGATTGTCTTTTTATTAACTGTGTTGTCCAGACAGAGTGCATTACATAAATATGTTTGAGTTTAACCCAGCTGTTCACAGAGCTTGAAGTTTAACTCACCCGGCTAGAAAAAGCAGAACCCTGCACCAGACAAAGTTTGAAAAATGCCACCAAAGTGGGCCGTGCCAAGAGACCAGGCGGGGCAGCGATAAGTCTGTGGAACATGGAATGGTCAAAGCTGTTACAAATGCTAAACACAATCTATCGATGCTCATTATTCGTACTCCTGAGTCTCAATCACTACATGGGTGTATGACTGAGATGCTTTTACGGAACGCTGACCTTGGGCTATGATGACGAAAACATTTACCATTGATAAAAGCAAGTACTGTTTGAACAAACAGGGAACTTGAACTACAATAGCCACCTTTCAACCTTAAGTGGGCAGCACTAAGACAGCTATAAGACAAATATTGCAGAACTAAACAAGTTCCTATGAAAATGTAAAAACAAAACTGCACAGTAACATTAAAATAGCACTTTAAGGTTCAGTTTATACAGCTTATCTGCAAAAAAAGTAGATTTTGCTGTGAATTACACTTTAAGAAGTAAATGCAAATATTTGCCTTTGATTCTCAACTAGTTTTAGAATCAAACTAGTTGAGATCTAAAAAATACTAAGTTTTTAGACTCACATGGGTTTAACTTTAGTACACATTTCAGTTCATTGATTCAAGTACTAAATGAAGTGTTGTAGCCCTGCCCCTCAGGGTCTCTTGGAACTGCCCACTCTGGTAGCATTTTTCAAACATTGACTGGAGGGCAGGGTTGTGCTTTTACAGTGGAGTGAGTTACAGTTTAAGAAAAAGCGCACAAAAACTCCAACAACTGAAATACTCTTAATAAAAATATGTTGGAAATACAAACAACAGAGAATGGACAGATATGGCTCAGTGAATACATGATGATGGTGCAGCACACTGTTTCTGATTCTATTCGGTGCTTAACAGCATAGGCAGATGCTAGTCCTGGTTCCTGGGTGAAGTCCAGCACAGATGTATTCCTCATGACTGGTCCTTTTGCCTGACTAGATTGTAAATAAATTCAGTGCAACAAAATAAATAGATTTAAGAAATGCATTAGCATATAAAACATACTTTCTGCTTCATTATTGTCAAATATTTAACAAAGGTTTATAGGCATCCAGTTCAAATTATTATACAGACCATTTGAGATGTTTTAGTTTCACAATTTTAACCAACAGAGAAACAAACAAAGCCATTTCTACCTAAAGCACAGAAGTTGTACTGAAATCTGGGGTTCGGAGATTTCTGGAATCCTGCTCCAGAGGCTCCTTTTTCTGACAAACAATGCAAACTTTTTCAGAGGTAAAGGCATAGAGGAGTGGATTGATGCAGCTATTTAAAAATGATAGAGATCCAGTGATGTTCCACATGATTTTACAAACATTTAACAGAAAGTTGTTTCTGAGACAAATAGCTGCCAGGCCCAGCACATTAATTGTATAATATGGAACCCACAGAACAAAAAAGCAGACGATGATACTGGTTACCAGTCGAGTTGTTTGTCGATTGTTGAAAAAGGCTCCCTGACTGACCTTTGTGTGGAGCCTAATGTATGCAAACGCAACCAGAGATAGGCAGGCAAACCCCACCAAGGTCTCTGTCAGGAGCACCACTGCTTTTTCTGCATCAGAAGAATATTCTGGTTGACAACGTGTCAGTTTCTGATCTGTTTTCAGCTGTCGAAACACCAAACTTGGGATAGACAGGATGACAGAAACCACCCAGAGCAGAACCAGCAGCATTCTTTTGTGTACCTGATTGAAGACCTTACGGTGGACCACCACAACATAGCGCTGGACACTCACTGCAGTCACAGTCAGCATGCTGCAATAAACACTGCAGTACACAAGGGTTGCTAAAAGCTTACAGGTCCCCACGCTGAAGGTCCAACTGTGGAGTAAAGTGTAAATCCAAGGTGGAAGGGTCAGCAGGCAGAGGAGGTCAGAAATGGCCAGATTCAGCATCAAACTCCGGCTCAGGCTGGACATCTTCTGCCACTTAGGCTTGAGAAGAATCACAGCAATGTTTCCAGGAACTCCCAGAATAAAGCAGAGGGACAACACCACTGCGGTGACGAGACCTCTCAGGTTCCATGATGGAGGAGAAACTTGTCCTGGAGAAGAGAAGTTTGGAGGAACCGCAGTGAAATTAAGTTGATCCATCCTGCACCTGGCTAGGAAAGTTGTGTTCTGTGCGACGGATGCTGGTAAATGGGGTATGGAGCACAAGCAAAAGGAAGTGGGTTCTCAAAGAGGAACTTAAAATACATTATCATGCTTATGCTCGCCTGCATCTCTGTGTGCTGTGTCTATACGTGGATATACAAATCTATAAAGGGTAACAAAGATAAAAAATATATAAATTTTTGCTTCAATAAATGCTTTGAACTACAAATTTCACATATGAAACTGACATTGTTTATTATGCAAATCGAGACAAAAGATTGCAAATATAATGACTGTGATAATAATCATGAGCATGTCATGTTTGGTTTTTCCATGACTCTGACAGGGGCAACAAACACGGAGGCAGGTAAAGTAACAGGTTTATTGAAATGGGAGGGCTTTACTGAAAACAGAAGGTAAAGGAGGTTAGACACCAACCACAAGCAGGCAGGCTGTTTGGCTGCTTTGGTTGGTCGCTTACTGAGGGAAGGTGAAGCTGGGTCCAGGAGGTGAGCGAGCAGGAATACAGAGAGCTGTGGCTGACAGTCTGAGTGGTGGCTTGACAATGTTGTTGCTCTGGTGAACATAGGAGAGTGGACGGGCTCAGCCAAGGAGCCATCACCATCACAACCTGATCCTAGTTGTGATGGAGTTTGGCTGGAGTTCCAGGAAGGGTTGCACGGACCAGGCTGAGAACTTGAGTTTTTCTGATAAGCAGGAAGATGTAGAAGGGCCAGTGGTTTGGAAGAGGGTTTCTGTAAAAAGACAACATGGATCAGTCACAGGCTTAACAAGGCAAGGCAAGAGTAGAGCCACCGCTCTCAGTAAGGTTACCGCTTAGGTGACCAAATGCTCTGACACCTTCCTTTTGACTCCACCCTCCTTTTAAGCTCCCCCTTAATTGCAGGTTATAGAAAATGCCTTTGGCTGCAGCCTGTCTGTCGTACTCTGCAAGAAAAAGGACAGAACAACAACCAAACCAACAGAGTTCTGTATACAGGTCTGTCAACCTGACAAAGTCCATTTTCCACCGGCCATATTCAATTTCCCCTGCTCGGCACCGCCCTGCTTAGCTTTAATCAACGTGCTGGCTTTCAACTGGCCTTGAAATACTGGAAGAGGGAAAACCCTCCTGAGGTCAAGTCTGCTTATCAGGTTCTCCAGATGCGTCTGTCTGTGTTTGATGCCTCGTCTTCACCAAGACGAGGCATCAAACCTGCACCAGCATTGTTGCCCTCAAAGACCCCTGCATCAGCTTTGTCAGTATTTAAGAACCTTGCACCACTGGCCTCCAAGGATCCTTCTGCACTGTCAGTTTCCAAGGTTACTCCTGCACCACCGGCCCCCTTGATTCCTCCTGGCCAGCCTGCCTCCAAGGTTCCTACTGCGCCACCAGCTTCAAAGGTTACTCCTGCACCACCGGTCTCCAATCTTAGTCCTGCACAAGTGGCCTCCAAGTTTCCTACTGCACTCCCGGCCTCCATGATTCCTCCTAGACCGCCAGCCTCCAAGGATCCTCCTGCATACTGCATAGATGGACATATTTTAGCAATGATGCCGCAGTAGGTCACATGATCATTCGTTTCATTCATCCTGCTTGACAGACACTCCCTCAGTGTAAAGAGCTTTCTCAGCATGAAAATGGGATACAGATTTCTGTGAGAACCCTTACTACATACCATCTTATTCATGTTACTCTTGCTTTTTTCCATTTGTTTCTTTTCATCTAAAGATCTGATGGCGCTTGTCTGGAAGTAGTCGCCTATACATAAATATTTTGTTTTAATAATACCAGACATTTGGTGGATTGGATTTTCGGCTGTTTACAGGTAGGAACACCAACCTTTTTATTTCTTGCACCTCGTCACTATATCGACGCTTCATTAAAGTATTGAGAAGGTATCATAATATTATTTTTAGTCAAATAAGAACACCACAGTTTTTTTTTTTTTTTTTGTTTCTCTATTCTTGACAACATTTGGGGTTTTAGACAGGCCCACTTTCTTTTACACTGTGTGGATCTGACAGTAAATTCTACAACATCACAACACGATTCTTACTAAATGAATTAAAAATACCTTTCGTGGAAACGTGAGGTAGATTTATTTTACCGCAACCTCGATTGGTCTCGTTTCCTCTTTATGTACAGCAGGCCACTGGCGCCATCTGCAGGTCAAAGCGATTATTGCGATTTTGGAACCTGAACTCATTAACTCATTAATTAAATTACTTTTTTTGAATTGACAAAAGTAAAAGGCTTAACAGAAAGAAAGAAAAGTCCCAGCTAAATCCTAAAGAGTATGTGGCTGCAAATGTGTTCATTATTATTACAACTTTCAAGATACTTTGTGGGGAGTTTCTGTGCCAGACCAGAACAATACAGCATTTAGTTGGTAAATCAAAAGGATCAAACATGCTTAAAACATTTTGACACCTATAGCCAGGATTCTGCTGGACAGGTGTCAAGGTGTTTCCAGACAGAATTGAATGAAAGTCTGGCTTTCTCCGATTTAAGCCTGTTTGCCGTTGCGATGACACAAATAACTGGGAATTAGTCTGCAAGGTTGCTTGAAATCGAAAAGGATGTTTTTCAATTTATTTTAAAAATGAAACAAAGAAGTGTGATCTAAATTTCTATTTACGCCCCCTCCTCCAAAAAATAAAATAAAAATACTTTGTATAAGCCAATTTAGCTTCAGTTACAGCTACAAGGTTTTTGCAGTATGTCTTTACCACCTGATTAGATTCTGGCCTTTGGGTTGGGTTCTGACTTTGATTGGGCTGTTCTAACTCATGAATATGCATTAAATCTGACCAGTGCACATATCCATGCTGAAGAAAAGCACGCTCAGACCATGGTGCTGCCACCACCATGCTTTGCAGGGTAGTTGCTGAGTTCAAAATGATGTGCAGTCTTCTGAAGCCTGTCATTGCACTGGATTTTTTTTTAATTATTATTTTATGTATCAAAGTTTATAGGTTTCGGAGTTAAAGCAGCAGGTGAAAAGAAATTCAAGAACTAGTCAATATTGTTAAAATTTTAGCAGTCCACATCTATTTTTGAAGGTGCTTTTAAGGAGATATCAAATACAATCAGAAAGGAGTCTGACTTTGAAAATAAAGCCTGTTAATGACCAGTTTAGTGAAAAAAACACTCACAAATCAACAGCAAAAAAATGAAAAAAATAAAAATAGAAACAGGAATGCGACATCAGACAAAACAAGCAATGAATGAGAGATATGAGAACAGAGACAGGGGCCATCTCAAGGAATCAATGGCTGAACAGAAACACAGACAGGAATGACAGAAAACAGGAAGTAAACAGAAAAGAAAAGAATGCACTTACTACCAAAATAAAGCAGGAACCATAACTGAGAAATCTGAAAAAGATCTCAATGCATCAGCAGCAGCATAATGTGGTGCGACATTGGCACAGGAGCTAGGGAGTTTGTCCTGTAAACGGTGGGTTGCCAGTTCTCTGACCGTCTCAGTCACTGTGTCCCTGGGTAAGTTGGCAAGTTGGGCTCTCCCTGGGGAAGATATGTCACCTGCTTCTGCTGACCTGGTGGTCAGAGGGCCCAGTGGCGACGATGTATAATAGCCTCGCTTCTGACTTCTGTCAGTCGGCCCCAGGGCAGCTTTGGCTACAAATGCAGCTCACAACTGTCAGCGTGTGAATGACTGAATGATTGAATGTAATGTTGGAGTCCTCTGGACTTGATAAGGCACTATACAAGTACAGGTCGTTTACCATTAAAGTACAAGAAATCACAAAGTAAACCATGTAGCAGTTAGCTTCTGCTTTGCAGTTATATTACAGTTGTTTTGGCCTGGCACATAAAAACTCAGTAAAGTAACCTACCGACGTTGAAGTTTGTAGTTGTAATGTGACAAAATCGATAAATATAAAGAATTACATTGTTTTAATGTTGATTAATGTACACAGTTCCCTTTTAAATAAATAAATGAAAAAATGAATGAATGAATAAAAAAGTTCCTTTTATATCAGGCACCCAAATGTATTAACAGAATAGACCATTTCAATTTTAAAATGATTTTTTAGGATATGTCTTGCACTGAGGATATTTATGCTGCTTATCATGAACATTTTTCAAACTTTTTATTGTACATTTAAGAGAATGATGTCGTTCTCCAGGTCGGTGGTATTAAAACTCTTTTTTTTTTTTTTTTTTCAGTGTGATGGGCCTTAAACAGGCCATGTGTGTGCTGCTCTGGGCAGCCGCCATCACAGTTTCTGAGGTTTTTGGTGACAATGAAGAGAGCAGTTCACACACGTGGACTCAGCAGAGCCTGCCAAAGTTGAAGGTTACACAAAAAGCTTTTCTGAATGCCAGTTCATTTAGTGGATTGGCAAAGGACAAAGAGGAAGCAAGAAGCAACTCACTCTGTGGAATAAAGTGTCAGAGCAGTCTGCCAGCAGTCCGCCAGAATGAACAAGAAAGGATTCTTGGATATGAGACATTATATGAAAACGGCACACGAACACGGACAGATGTCAGCTTGCAGTGGATGAACAAGACCTCAGGGGGAGCTGCTGCGAGAACGCCGGTTCAGACTCGCAGGAAACGGGAAGTCTATGGAGTGGATGGACGCTTTGTGATCTCAGATTCAAACTTTATCACTAAGTACCCATTCTCCACCGCGGCCCGCCTTTCCACTGGTTGCTCCGGAGTCCTAGTGTCTCCAAAACATGTGTTAACAGCAGCACATTGTATCCATGACGGCAGGGACTATCTGGGGAGTACAAGGAGCCTTAAGGTCGGGCTGCTACAGCTCAAACGTGAAGGAAGAAGATCGAGAAGAAAGAGGGGAAGGAGACGAAGGGGTGGAAGGAAACAGGATAAGATAGATTTGAGGGGAGGAGAGGTGGAAGGTGAGGAAAGGAACAGCGTTGGGGGGTTAAGAAAGAGAAGGGGAGGTGAAAGGCGAGGGCGCAGATTAAGAAAAAGGGGTAATGATGGAGAAGCTATTGCTAGAAAAAAGCAGTTTGATCCAAAAGGTAGGAAGGAACAGAGTTTTAGTCGTGTCCGGCGCCACGTAGGACAAGGGAAGCAGGTTGTCTTTCGCTGGTCCCAAGTTAAGCAAACCCAAATCCCTCAAGGATGGATCCACACCAATTCCTCTGTGTCTCTGGACTATGATTACGCCCTCCTGGAGCTGAAACACCCCGTCGAGCAAAAACACATGGAGCTTGGGGTGGCGCCACCTTTGCTACCTCGGACACGGATTCACTTCTCAGGGTACGACACAGACAAAAGCCTGTCAGGGTGGAGCGGAGATGAGAAGGTGGTTTATCGCTTCTGCTCAGTGATGAAGGAGTCCGATGATCTGATGTATCAGCACTGCGACGCTCAGCCTGGCGCTATGGGCGCAGGCGTTTATATCCGTCTGAGGAAGAAACCCAAACACAGAGGAGGGAAATGGAACTGGCAGAGGAGGGTAATCGGGGTATTTTCAGGCCATAAGTGGGTGGAGTTGGATCGGGGCGAGCAGATGGACTTCAATGTTGCAGTAAGGATCACACCTCACAAATATGCCCAGATTTGCCACTGGATTCATGGAGATTCAGGTTTTTGTAATGAGGTTTAGCTCGATGGTGATGAATTGATTTGAGACAAAGATGTCTTCAATGTCTCAGACATGCAGAGATCAGGGATGAGGTATCAAGTGTTAGTTGGACAATGTATAGAGTCCTTGGAAATTTTTTGTAGTGGTAAACAAAGAATACCTGTGATCTTGAATATAAAAAAAGGACAACGTTTCTTAACACAGCATTTCACTTTGTTCTGACAGCCTGGTTTTACTCGTTATATTATCAAGCTTTTTTCAACGGGTACTACAATATATATTAACAACTATCTGAGTGCCAGATAGAACATTTTTTTTATACTACAAAGTCTGTCTATGTTGTTCAATGTTCACAGATTGCAATACAATTTGTGAGTTTCTAATGTAATAAATATACCTGCAGCAAGACGGTAATGCTTCCGCTTATGTTCATAATGTCTGACAAGAAAAAGTCACAGGATTTAGCATAGTTTCAAGCTCAGTATACCTATTTTCTTTTTAACATTGGAGGATTTATTTAGCTTTCTATTAATTCCATGAAAATATCTTCTTTTTGTTAATGTCTGTTACCTGTCCATCCACTATTGCTTTCACTTATATGCAAAGTTTTAGTTATTGCTGTTATTGCACTTTGAATTAAAGCAAATATTTGGCATACATTAAACACCTGTACCTTGTTTTTTCTGAGTAGACAGTTTGCTCTGTTACCTGTTATGAAGTGTTATTTACAAATGATAATGGTTTTATTTTATCTATTAGGACAAAACCAATAGGAGTACAACAAAGAGGCTCCACTATTAATTGAAAACTTCCTTTGCACAATTCAGTATTTGAAACACGCTGAATAAATTGATTACAAACCTTTATTGGAATAAACCAACACAGAACTGCATTTTGAGATTTTTTGGAATTTTTTACTGCATAAACCAGAAATACACGGTTCATCAAGTGTTTAATTGAGTCACATTCACTTTTAGTTTGTTCACCTTGAGTTTGTTGTTACCACTCCTCTATAGGGATTTGCACCATAATGGATAGATAACTGGGTTTAAGGAACTGACAAAGGTTATTTAACTAGATCCAGTTAATCCTCACAAGACCTTGAAAAGGGGCCTACTGTAGGCCTACCTGTGAATATGTGTCCAAACTTATGGTGGTTTATAATAAATTCTCAAAGTTTCATTGTTTGTCTTTGTTTGACTGCATGCAGTGTCTGATTCGGTCACAGTGGGCAATTTCAGCTCAGCTCTTGTCTCAGCTTGGCCTGGTGAGGATAAGAGACCGCTCCGCGCCGTGTTGCGTCAGCTTTCCTGCAAAAGCGGATAAAAATAAACAGAGCTGTTTTGGAATTCTTTACTTCAGCGGCTGGTTGTGCAGAAATGAGAGTGCAAATTTAGCTTCAATCTAGTTGGCAGATTTCTGAACTCAATTGGGTCCTCCACTCTGCAGAGGACAATGAGAATCTCCCCCTTTTGTCGCTCCATTGAAGCGAGGGGAGATGAGTTTCACAGAAGGCACCTTTTACTCACATTGTGAGTGTCATAGTTATGGTACTGTTTAGTTTTGTTTTGGACTTATGAGGACCTTTATTTTTACCCTGTCACTATTCAGCCACCAGCAGTTAACCAAACAGTTCATTCCACTTCCAGTTACCCCCCCCCCCCCCCCCCCCCATGCTATTGATCAGCTCCACCTGTTGCAGCTTTTACTCAGCTTGTGAGTGTCATAGTTATGGTTCTGTTTAGTTTGGTTTTGGACTTATGAGGACCTTTATTTTTACCCTGTCACTATTCAGCCACCAGCAGTTAACCAAAAAGTTCATTCCACTTCCAGTCACCCCCCTGCTTTTGATCAGCTCCACCTGTTGCAGTTAATTAGTTTTCAGTCCCGGTCACCTGTTCATTCATCTACTTATACTCATCTCAGTCCACTCCACAGTGCCAGATCATTACCAACATCTGGTGAGTTAAATCCAGCGTGTTTATGTCTGCCAGCCGGCCTGTGCTCAGTATCTGTTTTCTTGTTTCATGAGTCTTTCCTCGCCCATGTCAGAACTGATGGCCTGCTGGTACCGGACCTGTTTATATGCCTTGACTCTGTTAGGATATCAACAAGGTCAAGTGGAACGAGCTGTTTATCCCAGAACTGCATGGCACACTTAGATGGCACTGACCCAAATGATTGGCACATATCTATCAGATACCACCCTGGAGGTGACGCAGCTTCCCTGCTGATGTCACAGTTTGGATGTGTACCGCCCTTGTATGGGTGTGTCCCGAGATCCCTTTATAATGTTTGTGTGATGAGCACTCGAGGCCTCCTGCCGATCAGGGGCCCATCAGCGCTGGTGTGACTGTAACTATTTCTCTGTCTTTACTTAGATAAAATATAACTAAAAGCATACTTGTCTGTTTTATGCATCCTACATTCAAGGTAATAAGTAAGTGGGGGTCGCCTGACTGGGTAAAACGAACTGGGTCCACCGAGGGTGTTTCACCGTAGACACGGCACGGTGAAACAGTAACAAATTGGTGTTTCCACCCGGACCCAAAAGGCGGCGTACCACCTTCCGTTTTCCGGCCAGGACGTCATTCCGGAAGAAAAACACACAGCGTGCGGCCGCACAAAAGGTAAGGAGATTTCATTCATCTCCTAGTGTCTTTTTCTTCCTGGAGGGCCGACTTTTTGTATTCCTAAAGGCAGAGAAAGGTTTGAGGATAATTGTTTGCAAACGTGTCGATAATCGATAAGAACTTGGGATTTGCGTGCGGTCACAGAGGTGAGAGTCCGGGAAGCCTTGGCCAGGCTTCTGAAAATATTGTGAACCTTGAGAATTTGGGGTTTAGAGGTCCTCGTGTTAGACACAGAGGAAAACACGTGTTCCTCTGTGTGTAACATAAAAGCCGCCATTCTGACAAGACACGCCATTACGCGTGGCTTCTAAAACATCGTGTAGCCTAGAAAATGTGGGTTTAGAGTCCCGTATTTTCCGCAAGGACGAAAAAAAAAAAAAAAAAAAAAAAATCTTCGTTTTTGCGGTAATATAAAAGCGGCCTTTTTCGAAAAACGAGCGCGTATGAGATTGAGAACAAGACCTGGCAAATACACAATAGTATGAATGCGGAGGTTTGACGGAGGGTGGCTCTGTTAAAACCCCGATTACAGACAAATATAGAAAATCAGCCAGTGAGTTCAAGATATCTAGTTTGAGAAGCCGAGAACCTGTCGTAGAGACAGCAATGCCGAGATATACCCGTGAGCTGGACGCACACACAACCAGCAAGACCGAAGGTACGTACAGAGTTAACTAAAAGATTGGCCAGAGAGTGTGAGTGTGAGTGTGTGTGTGTGTGTGTGTGTGTGTGTGAGACACGTTATTGTCATTGAGCCGTGGAAGTGAAGTGAAGGGTAAGGGCCTTCTCATCCTGAGTACACTGGCTCATTGAAATTGCCGTGTAAAAACACAATAATAAGGCATATAGGAACATAATAAGTTTTGGTGTCTGAGAGATAAAAAATAAGCTCTCATTGGACCGGGGTCAGGACGCTGTCCCAGCAGGTTGGCCAAGACGTGTGAGTGCTGGAATGGCTGAGAATCAGGCAGAAAATGAGCTCCAGGGGTGTTCTTTAGGAACACTGCTGGAGACAGGAAAAGGGAGCATAATGGCAAGCTTTCCACACAGAGATGCTGAAAACCATTTAAAACAATTTGAGGAGTGGTGTGAAAAAATGAGGAGAGACGGGGTTTTTGGTGATACAGAAGGGTCACCACCAGAGGCACAAATGTGCACTTACTATTTGCAGATGTTAAAAAATAGATTAGCCCTAGCACAAGTAGATACGGGTGATGCAGGTGAGTTTGCTCGAGAAAAATACCAAAAAGAGGAAATCAAAATAGCAGGCTTGATAAAACTAACTGAACTGTATTTCAGCATGTGCTTCTCAGGCCTCGACAAACAACAAGAGAGTGAAAATCTGCAGGGGGTAAGGGAATCATCTTCTTTCAAACAAGAAGGTAAGTACACAACTATGCAAAACAATCTGCATGGTGATAAGGGAGAACTGTTATCCAAGGCCAGGAGTGTGGTGACTTCATCAGACCCTTCGGTGCAGGTGCCTGGTACGGTGTTATGTGGGGGACAGATAAGCTGTGACGTAAGACCCAGATGTAACCTGCATTCTAGCGAAACTGATCTTTCTTTACCTGCAACAAAACAAAGTGTGCAACTGCCATTGTTTCAGACTCACAGTGCTACAGGACAGGTGAATGCAGCTGTTTACAGCCCTCTTTCATGTGCTGACAACGTTCATCTGAGGCACATGTTCCCTGATCCCAGAAAAGGGGCGCACCTTTGGATCAAAGCATTCGTGGAGACTTTAAGCGGGTATGTATTGGCTATTGGTGATGTGAGGACTGGCTTATCAGCATACCTGGAACCACAAGAGGTACATGCGGTTGAAGTCTCTGCTGGAACTGACGTACTAGGAACAGCTGCTCCTTTGGCCCCAGTGGCACGGCAACTTTGGAGCACATTGAGGGCATTTTTATCCAGTAAGTACGGATTCTGGCCTTTTTAAATGACACTACACGTTGGGCAGAGGAGACGGCTTCAGCATATGTGAACAGAATGTTGAAAGTTTGCGCGCAAGCTGTCTGTCTGATATTGTTGCCTTCGTCATGTCTTGTACAATATATTGTGTCTGTTGAAATGAGATTATTGAGTCAGAGTGAGTGGGGGAGAGACTGCTTGGATCCGCGGATATTGAGTGTGTCTGTGTGTGTGTGTGCAAATGGGTCTTTGTGTGTAAGTGAGGTTACAGATAAATGTATTTGTGTTTTGGTTTGTTTTGGGGGTTTTTGGCGCAGGGGGGTGTTCAAAGTGCAACCAGTTGGTCGGGGCAGTTGGATTAATAAGAAAAAGAAAAGCGAAAGTTTTTAATAAAATAAAAAAATAAAAAGGAAACGGAAACGGAACTAAAAGGGCGTTGCACCGGGGAAGCGTTTACTTGGGGACCGACTGGGACTTCCGTTGTGGATAAAATTGTTCGTAACTATTAAATGCAAAGTATAACTTTCAAAAAGGGGTAAGCGTCCAGGTGTCTGCGAGACACAGAGTTGTATCCTTGCGGGGCTGAAGAGTAAAACCGTGTTTGGACGAAACATTCGGGGGTCGTAGCCAGCGCAAGCTCTCCACTTTTAAACTAAGCGGGAACTTAACATGTTGAAAATACATCTTTCGGCGTTGCTATAGACGTTTAAAAACTATGAAAAACATAGAACTATTTAAGACAGTCAGAAAAAGCAGGCCTGCACGTGTTTGTCTGTCTGAATGTCATCTTTGTATGTAAATGTATGTATTTGTGTATCGTATGTAACTAAACGTTCGTCTGTGTGATGTTCATGGTTTCAGAATGTTCATTTGTTTTGGGAGAACTGCAGCTCCGTAATTCAAATGACGTTTTTAATCATGAACTACGTTAACTAAAAGCTGAAGAAAGGTAAAGAGAGATTTCAATAACAGTTTGTTTTCTTCCCACATTAAACATCCGGCCAAATTAAATTGTTACACTGAGAGATGTTAACGTGTCTTAAACAGAAAATATCCCAGGGCTGTAGGAACTACTTGGGACTAGGGATAAAGGTTTTTGTTGTTGTTTGGAGCTTAAATATGCAGTACAGCAACCAGAGGCGTTAGGGCTGTATTCAGTTATGCTATTAGATTGCGTTTGGCTTGTGTTTGTCAATGAATTCATGACAGCTGAAATAATAACAGAGTAAAAGTTTTTATATTGTAATTTTGGAACATTAATAAAATGGCAAACAGCATATGGGGAGCATATGGGAGAATGTTTGGGAGAAAAGGATTTTACAGCTGCCTAAAAAGAAGAATTTAAGAGCACTAAGATATACATGATTTTTTATTTAAATAGATGAGACAAACTGTGCTTTAAACAAACTGTATGGGACTAAATATGGTTGCTTTTCTAAGGGTTCTGTATTAATTTATTTTATTTCTTTTTACTGGGGATTTGAATGCAGCTAATGAGAAATTTTGAGAAGTGTTAAGGTATCACAAGGCCACATTAAGCATGTCATCGGTTACAAAAGCATCTGATGTTATTAGTTATGCTGAGCTGAGGCAAGCCTCAGAGGGTCAGTTTAATCTGAAACAGGACAATAGATATGATAAACAAATCTGACCATGATGTAAACATCTGAATGTTATGGCAAGGCTGGGTCTGTGTGTTCTGGCCTGGGGGCACGAAAACTATGTCAGAGGGAAAAATAAAATAAAGCCAGCTTCTCAATGTGCTGAATTACGGGGAAAACTCTTATCATGTATAGAAAAACACCAGAAGCTCAAAACACTGAAAAGAGAAAATGGTTGCTTTAAAGTTTCACCCTTGACCATTTAAGATTGAAAAGCATTAATAACTAAGTTTGCATGATCGAAAGAGCTAGAAAGAAATCAAAAGAATGCTATAAGATATTGGAACACACATAATGCACTCCTGGGGAGACTTTTTACTTTCGGGTTTTTATTGTTTTGTGCATTTTTGATTATTTCTTTGTTAAATGATTCCTTTGCTTTAATTTTTACATCACCAGCGGCAAAAAAGTGACAACATTTAAGGTTGTTTGGCAGATAATTTAAGAAAAGGAGAAGTTTTAATACAAAACGCTGAAAGAAAAGGAACAAGGGATTCCTACCTCCCCTGGACCAACCAAGAACTTAGACACATCACATTAAGAACCAAGACACTAAAAAGACCGAGACACTAAAAAGACCAGGTTTTCTTTTGTCATCTAATACACTAACAGAATTGTTTTTCTCTGAGTTACTTCTTTCAGATGATGTGAGATGAAACTGTAAAGCCACTTTGTTCCGACAGAAGACTCTGGAAAGTGAGCTCTTTCAGGCCGTATGGTAAGAAGTCATGATCTAAAATGGACGTGCAGGGATTGACAAAAGTGACTAAATTATGCTAAGTTTAACAAACTTATGACAGGTAATATTGAGACCTTCTTGGCAAGGCAAGGCAAATTTAGTTATAAAGTACAATTCAGTATTCAGTATCCTTCTAGCGGTAAGAAGGTGGCTTTGGAAATTGTTCATGTACCCCTTCCCACTGCTGCCCTCTACTGACTCACATTAACATTTCTATCCTGTTTTCTGCTTTTTTCTTGCAAGGAAACCTGGTCATGGTGAAACAGTAATAACTCGCTCCCGGATTGTGTTCTGGACATTACTTGGATTTCTGATTAACTAGCTTGACCCTGGACTGTTTCCTGACTACGGACTTGGATTATTGTTTTCTCCATCCTGCCTGCTTCAGTAGTTCTGGTTTCTACCCATTCCTTCACCTTCCAATAAACTGTGAGCACACAAGGGTGGCTGGCCCTAGCCACCCTCTCCTTGAGAGTCCTTGGCCAGAAGGGGAGATCAGTGAGCTGGAGGCTGGCTCCATAGCAGGGAACCCTGCTTAGAGAGTCTGTCTTTGCGTGGATGTGTGAAATTCCTTTGCTTACAACCCATTTTGATTTCTCCTCAGGTTACATGTTCTTCCCAATTGAATCTGATTTATTTTTATTTTTTTCACGGCTCGATGGCACAACACAACTATCGTCCTAATATCAGTAGATTGAGTTGATATTCACTGGACAATACCTAACAGACTGAGACTTATTTGAGAAAAAAATGCACAACAGTATTATGCATATATTCTTATGCTATTTTTCCAATTCTTTTAACATTTTTATTATTGACAGCATTTTCTGTAAATAATATAGAAATGTCTGTGCTCTTTGTACTCTTTTTCCACTTTCTATTTATTTATCCTCAATATAATTATGCTACTACGGCACAACACGTTGGGCTGCTGAAACTAATTAATTTCCCACTTTGGGGATGATGAAGTTATCATATCTATATTTTAATAATTGTATCATTGGTAAAGACGTTTATGTGTTTATTTCCTGTACTGTTTGGGTGGTGGATAAGCCAAACAGCTCTCTGTTTCCACCATCTTCCCTGCTTAAGACACTCTTAGGCTCGCTAAAAGTCCTCATTGTTCTTACGATGTCATACATTGTTTCACCTTAAGAGTTCTCTTAAGGCTTAGGGTGCTTTGCAAATGTTTTTAATCTTACCAAGGTAAAATTCTTATGGTGCGTTCACTCAGAGCCGCACCTGGTTCAGCGAGTACCACCACCTGTAGCTGTGTATGGATGATAGTCACTTCCTGCACTACTTCCATTTGTCCGGGATCGAGCATGAGGAGTTGGGAGTAGGTGGTGTAATGAACAATCAAACATTTTGAATTATCCACTTCAGCTTGGACTACAAAAATGCTCAGAGAAATTAAAATGGCATATTCACGAAATTGTTTATCTGAAGGTCCATGACCTTGTTTAGCTGTTATGCTGCAAATACTGTGGCAATATTGTTAAAGAAATAGAAAACAGCAAAAACTGGACAGCTTTATAAATATGATCCAAAAATAATATAAAGATAATCAAACAACACCTGGAAAGACTGAAGTAAAATTGTTGGCATATGTCCCCTTTGACTGATATTCTCTTCAGCTAGCCTGTGTTGGATGAAAAGAAGAAATGTAGGACAGAAGCAAATTGCAAAATGCACTATTTTTATGTAATATAAGCCTTTTTTAAAACCTTAAAGTAATCTGTTTCCACCGGCCATATTCAATTTCCCCTGCCCTGCCCTGCTCGGCCCCGCCCCGCTTAGCTTTAATCAACGTGTTTGCTTTCAACTGGCCTTGAAATACTGGAAGAGGGAAAACCCTCCTGAGGTCAAGTCTGCTTATCAGGTTCTCCAGATGCGTCTGTCTGTGTTTCATGCCTCATCTTGGTGGAGACGAGGCATCAAACGTGCACCAGCATTGTTGCCCTCAAAGACCTCTGCATCGGCTTCGTCAGTATTTAAGAACCTTGCACCACCGGCCTCCAAGGATCCTTCTGCACTGTCAGTCTCTAAGGTTCCTACTGCGCCACCAGCTTCAAAGGTTACTCCTGCACCACCGGTCTCCAATCTTAGTCCTGCACAAGTGGCCTCCAAGGTTCCCACTGCACTCCCAGCCTCCATGATTCCTCCTAGACCGCCAGCCTCCAAGGATCCTCCTGCATACTGCATAGATGGACATATTTTAGCAATGATGCCGCAGTAGGTCACATGATCATTTGTTTCATTCATCCTCCTTGACAGACACTCCCTCAGAGTAAAGAGCTTTCTCAGCATGAAAATGGGATACACATTTCTGTGAGAACCCTTACTACATACCATCTTATTCATGTTACTCTTGCTTTTTTCCATTTGTTTCTTTTCATCTAAAGATCTGATGGCGCTTGTCTGGAAGTAGTCGCCTATACATAAATATTTTGTTTTAATAATACCAGACATTTGGTGGATTGGATTTTCGGCTGTTTACAGGTAGGAACACCAACCTTTTTATTTCTTGCACCTCGTCACTATATCGACGCTTCATTAAAGTATTGAGAGGGTATCATAATATTATTTTTAGTCAAATAAGAACACCACAGTTTTTTTTTTTTTTTGTTTCTCTATTCTTGACAACATTTGGGGTTTTAGACAGGCCCACTTTCTTTTACACTGTGTGGATCTGACAGTAAATTCTACAACATCACAACACGATTCTTACTAAATGAATTAAAAATACCTTTCGTGGAAACGTGAGGTAGATTTATTTTACCGCAACCTCGATTGGTCTCGTTTCCTCTTTATGTACAGCAGGCCACTGGCGCCATCTGCAGGTCAAAGCGATTATTGCGATTTTGGAACCTGAACTCATTAACTCATCAATTAAATTACTTTTTTTGAATTGACAAAAGTAAAAGGCTTAACAGAAAGAAAGAAAAGTCCCAGCTAAATCCTAAAGAGTATGTGGCTGCAAATGTGTTCATTATTATTACAACTTTCAAGATACTTTGTGGGGAGTTTCTGTGCCAGACCAGAACAAAACAGCATTTAGTTGGTAAATCAAAAGGATCAAACATGCTTAAAACATTTTGACACCTATAGCCAGGATTCTGCTGGACAGGTGTCAAGGTGTTTCCAGACAGAATTGAATGAAAGTCTGGCTTTCTCCGATTTAAGCCTGTTTGCCGTTGCGATGACACAAATAACTGGGAATTAGTCTGCAAGGTTGCTTGAAATCGAAAAGGATGTTTTTCAATTTATTTTAAAAATGAAACAAAGAAGTGTGATCTACATTTCTATTTACGCCCCCTCCTCCAAAAAAATAAAATAAAAATACTTTGTATAAGCCAATTTAACTTCAGTTACAGCTACAAGGTTTTTGCAGTATGTCTTTACCACCTGATTAGATTCTGGCCTTTGGGTTGGGTTCTGACTTTGATTGGGCTGTTCTAACTCATGAATATGCATTAAATCTGACCAGTGCACCTGTCCATGCTGAAGAAAAGCACGCTCAGACCATGATTCTGCCACCACCATGCTTTGCAGGGTAGTTGCTGAGTTCAGAATAATGTGCAGTCTTCTGAAGCCTGTCATTGCACTGGATTTTTTTTTAAATTATTATTTTATGTATCAGAGTTTATAGGTTTCGGAGTTAAAGCAGCAGGTGAAAAGAAATGAACTCATTAATTAATCAAATAAATTACTTTTTTTGAATCAACAAAAGGAAAAGGCTCAAGAGAAAGAGAAAAGTCCCAGCTAATAAATCCTGAAGAGTATGTCACTGCCAATGTGTTTATTATTATTGCAACTTTCAAGATACTTTGTGGGGATTTTCTGTGCCAGACCAGAACAAAACAGCATTTAGTTGGTAAATCAAAAGGATCAAACGCTTAAAGCTTAAAACGTTTTGACACCTCCCCAGGCGTCTTTCCAAGATCAAAAACTCCTGGACAGGTGTCAAAACGTTTTCAGAAAGGATTGTTTTCAGTCCCGGTCACCTGTTCATTCATCTACTTATACTCATCTCAGTCCACTCCAAGAAGAAATGTAGGACAGAAGCAAATTGCAAAATGCACTATTTTTATGTAATATAAGCCTTTTTTAAAACCTTAAAGTAATCTGTGTTTATTTATCTTTTTTATTCAGGGTCATGTCAATGTGTTTAACTTGTTTTTATTAATGTTATAATGTATTGTTATGCCATAAGCTGGTTGAATATGCTTAGTATTTATACCACTAATGTATTAGTTAATTTGCTGTTATGAACTCATTTATGCTGGAATAAATGATCAGGTCGGACTGTTAACCGACCAGGTTTATCCAGCAGGCTGTGAGAACCCCAATGTAACTGCAATTAGAGTTTAAATCCTTATTCCTTATCACCATCCAATGATATTGTCTCTGTATTAATATCAGATGTTAACTCCAAAGGAGGTTAGCTCTGATTTCTGAATAACCATGTAACTGTGAATTGGACTGAACACAAAACAATGTCTATTCCGCAGTCGTTGGTTTTATTGAGCCAAAAGCAATTCCCTGTTACAGTAATTCTCTGATTCAAACAACTTTGGAATTCTTACTCATTACTAAACTAAAACATGCAAAATATATATGTGGAAATAAAGAACAAAACAAAAATAAACAATGGATTAAAATGAGCGGTTAGCAGATCTTAACTTAACTCAAAGTTGTTTAACACCGCCCTCGAAACACCGGCATTTCACGTATCAGCATTGACAGACAGAACAGCTTCGGGAATCTCACTGGACGCTTTGATGTCTTACACAAAGCTAGTTCAGCTAAGCTACCTACAGTTCAGATACACGTCACCCTCCCAAGATGGCTGCTACGATGACGTATGAGGGGAGGTCCTAATGACGTAACCACGCTTACGCTGATGGGATCATGCCTCGCTTCGAGAGGGGGGGAGCTAACTGGGAGTTTAAAGCAAAGCCCGCGACTTGAGCTCGGACAAAGAAATTAAACTGATAAGAAGCGAAAAGAGAGAGAGGGGGGAAGCAGGGAAGAAGATGGAAAGGAATGAAGCAGTAACCCACGGCGGGGTTCTTGATGGATCACAAATCAACACAGCAAATCAATTGTAAAATGCATGCACATACAAAGAAAATGTTCAGCAAAATAATTCCAACTTCGTCGTGGAATAAAAGCATTAACCAACACCTACAAAGTTCTACCGCCTGCCCAGGCACTTCTAAACACCCTGTTGGTGAGACAGAAATAAAAGGGGAAAAACCCCGTTACTTTGAGTTGCCTCGGGGCTGGTCCGGAGCGCTCCGAGTAGTGCGGCTTTCTGGACGCGTCTTGACGAGCGCAGTTTTCCGCAGGCTGCAGCGGGACGGGGAAAAAGCTCCTTCGTTTCTTCCTCCGGGTTCAACAGTCGCTTTGTTGGCCAGACAAAGCGGGGTCCTCTTCGATCACTGGGAGATCCGGCGTCTCTCAGTCTTTTGATCAGAGGGAATTTAAAAGTACTTATTTAAGTCGACCTCCTGTTATAAAGAGCAGGGAATAACCGTTGCGTCGAAAAATCTCGGTCCAGCGAGCAATCGAACACGTGGCGTGGAATCACCCCAACGGAATCAGCTGTGCGTGTCTTCTCGGGTTGGCTAAAAGCCAGGGAAGAAGAGAGATTGTCGTGCGTGATCGGCTTTTATAGCCATCACCATAGCAACCTTATCTTGATCGGCGGCCATTTTGCCGTGTTGCGTGATGGGAGTTGGTGGCCATTTTGACCACATGAGTTGGTGGCCATTTTGACCACATTGCATCATGGGTAACGTAGTCCGTTACGTCCCGAATTGATGCCCGCTTTCTGTCACGTCTGAACTGGCACAACAGTATCTTGGTGTGCACAAAGATGTAGAAAATAAGAAAAACTCATTGTTTCCTAAGAAGGATCCATAGAAAACCATTTGAGGAATAAACAGTCACATTGTTAATCTTATTCAATCACTGACAAAAGTACTGACAATTCAGATTGACTTTTTATTAACAGTGTTGTCCAGACAGAATGCATTACATAAATATGTTTGAGTTTAACCCAGCTGTTCAAGAGGTTAACGTTTAACTAACCCTGCTAGAAAAAGCAGAACCCTGCCCCAGACAAAGTTTAAAAAATGCCACCAAAGTGGGCCGTGCCAAGAGACCCGGCGGTGCAGCGCTAAGTGTGTGCAACGTGGAATGGTCAAAGCTGTTACAAATGCTAAACACAATCTATCGATGCTCATTATTTACACTCCTGAGCCTCAATCACTACATGGGTGTATGACTGAGATGCTTTTACGGAACGCTGACCTCGGGCTATGATGACGAAAACATTTACCAATGATAAAAGCAAGTACTGTTTGAACAAACAGGGAACTTGAAATACGATAGCCACCTTTCAACCTTAAGAGGGCAGCACTAAGACAGTTATATGACAAATATTGCAGAACTAAACAAGTTCCTATGAAAATGTAAAAAACAAAACTGCACAGTAACATTAAAATAGCACTTTAAGGTTCAGTTTATACAGCTTATCTGCAAAAAAAGTAGATTTTGCTGTGAATTACACTTTAAGAAGTAAATGCAAATCTTTGCCTTTGATTCTCAACTAGTTTGAGAATCAAACTAGTTGAGATCTAAAAAAAGTTTTTAGACTCATATGGGTTTAACTTTAGTACACATTTCAGTTCATTGATTCAAGTACTAAATGAAGTGTTGTAGCCCTGCCCCTCAGGGTCTCTTGGAACTGCCCACTCTGGTAGCATTTTTCAAACATTGACTGGAGGGCAGGGTTGTGCTTTTACAGTGAAGTGAGTTACAGTTTAAGAAAAAGCGCACAAAAACTCCAACAACTGAAATACTCTTAATATAAATATGTTGGAAATATAAACAACAGAGAATGGACAGATATGGCTCAGTGAATACATGATGATGGTGCAGCACACTGTTTCTGATTCTATTCGGTGCTTAACAGCATAGGCAGATGCTAGTCCTGGTTCCTGGGTGAAGTCCAGCACAGATGTATTCCTCATGACTGGTCCTTTTGCCTGACTAGATCGTAAATAAATTCAGTGCAACAAAATAAATAGATTTAAGAAATGCATTAGCATATAAAACATACTTTCTGCTTCATTGTTGTCAAATAGTGAACAAAGGTTTATAGGCATCCAGTTCAAATTATTATATAGACCATTTGAGATGTTTTAGTTTCACAATTTTAACCAACAGAGAAACAAACAAAGCCATTTCTATTTAAAGCACAGAAGTTGTACTGAAATCTGGGGTTCGGAGATTTCTGGAATCCTGCTCCAGTGGCTCCTTTTTCTGGCAAACAATGCAAAGTTTTTCAGAGGTAAAGGCATAGAGGAGTGGATTGATGCAGCTATTTAAAAATGATAGAGATCCAGTGATGTTCCACATGATTTTACAAACATTTAATAGAAAGTTGTTTCTGAGACAAATAGCTGCCAGGCCCAGCATATTAATTGTATAATATGGAACCCACAGAACAAAAAAGCAGACGATGATACTGGTTACCAGTCGTGTTGTTTGTCGATTGTTGAAAAAGGCTCCCTGACTAACCTTTTTGTGGAGCCTAATGTATGCAAACGCAACCAGAGATAGGCAGGCAAACCCCACCAAGGTCTCTGACAGGAGCACCACTGCTTTTTCTGTATCAGAAGAATATTCTGGTTGACAACGTGTCAGTTTCTGATCTGTTTTCAGCTGTCGAAACACCAAACTTGGGATAGACAGGATGACAGAAACCACCCAGAGCAGAACCAGCAGCATTCTTTTGTGTACCTGATTGCAGACCTTACGGTGGACCACCACAACATAGCGCTGGACACTCACTGCAGTCACAGTCAGCATGCTGCAATAAACACTGCAGTATGCAAGGGCTGCTAAAAGCTTACAGGTCCCCACGCTGAAGGTCCAACTGTGGAGTAAAGTGTAAATCCAAGGTGGAAGGGTCAGCAGGCAGAGGAGGTCAGAAATGGCCAGATTCAGCATCAAACTCCGGCTCAGGCTGGACATGTTCTGCCACTTAGGCTTGAGAAGAATCACACCAATGTTTCCAGGAACTCCCAGAATGAAGCAGAGGGACAACACCACTGCGGGGATGAGACCTCTCAGGTTCCATGATGGAGGAGAAACTTGTCCTGGAGAAGAGAAGTTTGGAGGAACCGCAGTGAAATTAAGTTGATCCATCCTGCACCTGGCTAGGAAAGTTGTGTTCTGTGCGACTGATGCTGGTAAATGGGGTATAGAGCACAAGCAAAAGGAAGTGGGTTCTCAAAGAGGAACTTAAAATACACTGAATATGCCTATGCTCGCATGCATCTCTGTGTGCTGTGTCTATATGTGTGAAATAGATGATTTAAATTTAGATGTATCTTTTATTTTCATGGTAAATTAAAAATGACTGACTAAAGTATTTTGCCATTAAACCAAAGAAAATAAAATTCAAATTAGTTTAATATTTTCTACATTTACTTGGATATACAAATCTATAAAGGGTAACAAAGATAAAAAATATATATATATATTTTTGCTTCAATAAATGCTTTGAACTACAAATTTCACATATGAAACTGACATTGTTTATTATGCAAATCGAGACAAAAGTTTGCAAATATAATGACTGTGATAATAATCATGAGCATGTCATGTTTGGTTTTTCCATGACTCTGACAGGGGCAACAAACACGGAGACAGGTAAACGGAGTGATAGGTTTATTGAAATGATGAGTGAGAGCAGGTGAAACTGGGAGGGCTTCACTGAAAACAGAAGGTAAAGGAGGTTAGACACCAACCACAAGCAGGCAGGCTGTTCGGCTGCTTTGGTTGGTGGCTTACTGTAGGAAGGTGAAGCTGGGTCCAAGAGGTGAGCGAGCAGAAATACAGAGAGCCGTGGCTACAGTCTGAGTGGTGGCTCGACATTTCATGTAATTTGTCTTAACATTCCAAACACATTTCTTACATCATATATCTGAAGTGTAGATAACAGCTTCTCCTTACCTACATCCTCTCAGACAACTAATTATTTCCCTAACAATAGTGAGTTGTCAATAATGTTTAAATGTGCAGTAAATCTTAATACATAAGGAGCATGGAGGACCCAATACTGTACTTTGCGTGAGATGGGTGACACCAAGGCTGAATTGTAACAGGAATGGTTGGCCATTTAATAATTTAAATGAGAACATATTAATATACTATTGGTATAACTAGTACGACTATTAAAGAACAGCAGATTAAACTTTAAGAAATGTAAAGGCCTATATTAAATACATTTTGCGACCACATCAACAGATTGAATAATTTCTTACTTTTTGGTGTACCAAATTACCCTTGTAATGATGTAATATTTTATGGGCTAAGCCCCTGATGATGATGAATGTCTAGTTCCACCTCTGGTTTGTACTAATTTAGTAATGGACAGTGTGGAAATCTATGTACAATAAAACCAATGTAAATAGTGTTCCTCTGTTTTATTTGTCTTTATCCTAATTCCAGAAGTAGAAATAGTCAGATAAATAACACTATTATTTTGTGGAATCCTAATCATGCTATCATAACTAAGCAAAAGTCTAAACAAAAAATAGGTTACGTTCACACTGCAGGTCTTAATGCATTAAACATGGATTATAATGCTGGCGCGCATGGAAATGAAACAACCCTGCCTGTGATTCTGAACGGTGACCACCAGACCAGCGACTCAGTGAACAAACAGTTCCCTGAGGAAAATGAGAATCCCTGGACCACTCTGGGTGCAAGACCAAAGGATCAACAAACTCCACACCTAGACAAATAAAACTGGCCGAGACTACAGAGAGATGTCCCAAGACAAGTGAAACAACAACGGGCTGTTCTCAAAACAAATGATAGGAGTAAGCCTGCTGGAAATTTTGGAATTCCATTACTAAACAGATTCGCTCCGCTCCAAAATTTGACCCAGGAGGATCTTGACATCAATCGGAGGTACGTCAACGATTTTCGTTCTAAGACATCAGAGAAAAGACATGCCACAGGGCGAGGACCCTGATATTATGCAATGGATCTGTAGGTGGGATTAAACATTTCTGTAACAAGAAAAAACACAGAGGTGTTGATTTACAAGGACAGGAACTGTGGCCTGGTGTCTGATATAACAGACATCCTTCCAAGGGTCTTGAAAGAACGCCCGACCTTGGAAAAACTCATAATACAAGCTGAAGCCCTGGGCAACGTCACCCGGATAAGAAAATCATAAGTATTGAAAGAGGATTACATTCGTCTGTTGAACTTAGTTGATGGCCTTAATGTCAAGGTTTTTCTCAGTGGCCCTCGTGTGCCCGTTAATTGCGGAGATGAGATTTTTTCCAGAATTCTGATGCTAAACAAATGGCTGGAAAAAACATGCAAACAAACAACAGTGAACTTCATTGACAACTTTAACATCTTTTGGGAGAGGAGACCTCTGTTCAGCGACAATGGTTTCCATTTAAATAGGTCAGGTGCAAAACGGCTGATTTCAAACATCTTTTATTCTGTGAACCATGTGCCATCAGCTTTGTTCCAAAACAAAGCTCAACCAGTTCCAAAACAAATGATAAGCCCAGTCCAGCACGAACAAGCCAAGATAAAGATGGCCAGAAAGATGACACAGAGAGAGGCTACGTCAGAGCTACAGGAAGATTCATCCCAGATCTCAGCAGGACAAAAAGAGGACAAAGAACCTCCATCGTCACGAACACCGGTCCAGACTGGATCCGCCTCCCCTTCTTCTCCACAAAGCCCAGAAGGTCCTTTTCTAGAATTTTCTCACAACATGAACAAAGTATTTAAGATTGGCCTACAGATGACATCCTCTCCACTTAGCCATGCTGCTGTGACTAAACTAGCATTTTCCAAAGGCCTCAGAGCCTCAGATCCTCCTCCTCTACGTATCACAGAACACTCTGATACTGAGGAACTCCAAATTACTTTGCTGTGATACAGATTGGGCCCTGGACGCACGTTTATCAGACATGACAGTTTCCAGCATCAGCCTGGGCTTTTTGCTGGAGATTATGGAATATCTGTGATGATGCGTTCCAGAAATAAGAAAAACAAAAGGATAAACAGGAACAAATACTTAAAAGTCGTAAACTGTCAGATGCAACCTGTCACAGAGACATCATCAACCACCAAGTCATATAAACTGGGTTTATTGAACATTAGATCTCTGTCAGGAAAATCCCTTTTAATTAATGACTTCATTATTGACAATAATCTTGATGTAATGTTTTTAACAGAAACATGGTTACATTAATCAAATGAAGAATTTATTCTGTTGGAGTCGACATCTCCAAACTACAATTTCCTTTGTGAGAGCAGACAGCAAAGGAAAGGTGGAGGAGTAGCAACATTGTTTAATGATTCACTAAAGTGTAAAAGGTTGTTTTTGGGAAAATTCAACTCTTTTGAACATTTGGCTCTCCAGGTAAAGAGCCCGGTACGAACTATGTTTCTCAATGTTTACAGGCCTCCTAAGTCCACATCAAACTTTTTTAATGATTTCAGTGACCTCCTGTCTGTGATATGTGTTGATTATGACTGTTTAATTATTGTGGGAGACTTCGACTTTCACGTTGACAACCCTGAAGACAGAGGTGCAAAAGAACTGTGTGACACACTTAGAAACTTTGGTTTAACTCAACATGTTAAACAGCCAACACACAAACAGGGACATATTTTAGACTTGATCATCACTAAAGGTCTAAAGATTTCTAAGGTCAATGTAACTGATGTTGCCCTTTCTGATCATTTTTCTGTTACCTTTGAAAGCATCATTTCCTGTGACTCGTTTAGCCAAAGGGACATCGTAAGAAAACGCACCTTTAAGGATAATGCCACAGAAACTTTTATTCAAGCTTACTCTCCTACTTCAACCGTGGGCTGCAACTCAGTAGATGAGCTAGTAGATAACGTTCATTCTAAAGTCTCAGACATCATTGACTGCATTGCTCCAGTTAAAGTGAAAGTTCTTTCCGGGAAGAAAAAATCTCCTTGGAGAAATGCTCCAGCAGTTAGAAGTGAAAAAAGGGAGTGTCGAAAAGCTGAACGCAGGTGGAGAAAGACTAAACTCCATGTTCATTATGACATCTATAAAGAGAAACTTTACAGATATAACTTACAATTGAAAAATGCAAGAGAATCTTTCTTCTCTGAGCTCATAAACAAGAACATTAATAATGCTCGTGTCTTATTTGCCACAGTCGACAGGTTAACAAATCCTCCTGTGTCCGTGACTTCCGAACTCCACTACACCAGGGCCTGCAATGAATTTGCTAACTTCTTTACTGAGAAAATCCTAAAAATTAGAGGATCACTTTGTACTACCATATCAACACCAGAACCAATGCTGTATTCAGCTGGAACTATTTCTGACAAAATGTCCCATTTCAGCCAAATAAACCACAAAAGCTTAGAGCAGATCATTCAGCATCTAAGTTCCTCTTCCTGCTGCCTTGATGTTTTACCCACAGTTTTCCTTAAGAATGTTTTACCTGTCATAGCGTCTGATTTGACTCAGATAATAAACACGTCCATTCTGTCAGGTGTTTCCCCCCAGTCTCTAAAAAATGCAATTATCAAACCACTGCTGTAAAAAAACAATTTAGACAAACTCCTACCCCAGAACTACAGGCCCATCTCAAACCTCCCCTTTAACAGTAAGATTATTGAAAAAGCTGTGTTTCAACAATTAAACACCTTCTTAACAACGACCAGCCGCTTTGACGTTTTCCAGTCTGGCTTCCGTGCTCACCACAGTACAGAGACCGCCCTTATCAAGGTGTTTAATGACATCCATATATATACAGACTGTGGAAGAACCACCATGCTGGTACTTTTGGATCTCAGTGCAGCATTTGATACTGTCGATCACTCCGTTCTGTTAGAACACCTGGAGAACTGGGTCGGCCTCTCTGGTACAGCTCTCAACTGGTTTGAATCCTACTTAAAGAACAGGGACTTTTTTGCATCAGTAGATAACTTTACATCAAAGATGACAAAAATCACATATGGGGTTCCCCAAGGGTCCATCCTAGGTCCCCTCCTCTTCAATATCTACATGCTCCCTCTAGCTCAGATCATAAGAAACAACAACATCAGCTACCATAACTATGCAGACGACACACAGCTCTACATCACCATGTCACCAGGTGACTATGAACCAGTTCAGGCACTGAGTAAAATGCCTAGAAGAAATCAATGCCTGGATGTGTCAAAACATTCTTCAATTGAATAAAAACAAAACTGAAGTAATAATCTTTGAACAAATAGAGGAGAGATCAAAAGTTAGCTCACAGCTTCAGTCGCTTCAGCTAAAAACCACTGATCAGGCCCGAAATCTGGGTGTAATGATGGACTCAGACCTGAACCTCCAAAAGCATCTAAAGACAATTACAAAGTCAGCTTTCTATCACCTGAGGAACATTTCCAGGATTAAAGGACTAATGTCTCAGAAGGATCTGGAAAGACTAATCCATGCGTTTATATTTAGTAGAATTGATTACTGCAACGGTGTTTTCACAGGTCTGTCTAAAAAGTGGATCAGACAGCTGCAGCTGATCCAGAAAGCTGCTGCCCGCGTCTTCACTAAGACTAAGAAAGTAGAGCACATAACTCCAGTTCTAAAGTCATTACACTGGCTCCCTGTATCTCAGAGAATAGACTTTAAAATCACATTTGAAAAAATCCAATCTGTGTTGTTCAGACTGTCATAAAAAGATCAGATACAGGTCGCACATGGGCAAAAAAATCGGAATTGGGTCACTTCAGGCTGCAGTGTGAATGTAGCCATAGTTGTTTAGGTGGCATCTAGTGTTCTTATACTGTATATTATGTACAAGAAATTACACCTGCTATTTATACCTGAACTGCCTCGAAGGGTCAACAAAAAATGAAAGCAATAATAGCAACGAAATATTGGTAAAAGGGAAACCTTCACCTTTTCTTTTTCAGACGGTTGTGGCTAAGAATCAGAATTTTTAATAGCCTTCAGTCTTTGCTTTTCCATCTTTCCAGCAGTCTTCAGAACTCCTGTCTGTCACAGAGTATTTAGTTTTATAAAAAAGATTAGGTTTTTGTTGATCAAATGTATTATACTTCAGAATTAAATGCTATTTTCAGATGCTAACTTTGGTTACTTACATTTTTCAAGTTCAACAAATCAAAACTCTCTCTCCTGCTTCTTTACAGAACTGCACTCAGCAGCTTTCACCTATTTTAGTGCAGATAATATATAGTTTCTTAACTGGGACTAGTTTAGTAGCCTGATATTAATTGTGGTAACCGCAGTATCCCAGTATGAATCAAAACTTAAATCTTGCGCTCCACGCACACACACACGCAATAGAAAACAGGCAATCAGGATGAGGGAAGGCAGAATTTAAGGCAGCAAAACCAATGAAAGTGGAGTTAAACAGCACATAGCACAGTCCGGTGTGCTGCAGATTTAAAGGCACAGGAAAGAAAAAGCAGGCAGTGGAGCTGTGCACAGCAGCGTTGAAATGCCATTGTGGAAACGCCGAGCGCTTCAAACAGAGGTGATCCGGGCAAACACCAGGAATACTCGGAATCAGTAATTTTTTAGGGGTGCTGAGCTAAGATTGCTGAGCTAAAATTTAGCTTGAGCACCCCTAAAAATGGCCTAAATACGCCACTGGCAGGAACCATAACTGAAAAATCTGAAATAGACCTCAATGCATCAGCAGCAGCATAATGTGGTGCGACATTGGCACAGGAGCTAGGGAGTTTTTCCTGTATACGGTGGGTTGCCAGTTCTCCGACCGTCTCTGACACTGGGTCCCTGGGCAAGTTGGGCTTTCCCTGCTTCTGCTGACTTGGTGGTCAGAGGGCCCCAGTGGCGGGGATGTATGACAGCCTCACTTCTGACTTCTGTCAGTCTGCCCAGGGCAGCCCGTCCGTCCCTCCGTCCGTCTTCTTCCGCTTATCCGGGGTCGGGTCGCGGGGGTAGCAGCTTCAGTAGGGAGGTCCAGACGTCCCTCTCCCCGGCCACTTGGGCCAGCTCCTCCGGAGGAATCCCAAGGTAATTCCAGGCCAGCCGGGAGACATACTCCCTCCAGTGTCCTGGGTCTTCCCCTGGGCCTCCTCCCGGTGGGACGTGCCCGGAACACCTCACCAGGGAGGCGTCCAGGAGGCATCCTGACCAGATGCCCAAGCCACCTCAACTAGCTCCTCTCGACGTGGAGGAGCAGCGGCTCTACTCTGAGTCCTCCCCGGATGACTGAGCTCCTCACCCTATCTCTAAGGGAGAGCCCAGACACACTACGGAGAAAACTCATTTCAGCCGCTTGTATCCGGGATCTCGTTCTTTCGGTCACGACCCAAAGCTTGTGACCATAGATGAGGGTAGGAACATAGATCGACCAGTAAATCAAGAGCTTCGCCTTTTGGCTCAGTTCTCTCTTCACCACAACGGATCGGTACAGCGCCCGCTTCACAGCAGACGCTGCACCAATCCGCCTGTCGATCTCCCGCTCCATCTTCCCCTCATTCGTGGAAACGAGTCCAATTACTGCCGGCAATGCGGACCAGACTCTGACACCGGTCGTACAGAGACCTGACAGCCCTTATTAAAGGGTCCGGTACTCCATACTCCCGGAGTACCCCCCACAGGATCCCTCGGGGGACACGGTCAAATGCCTACTCCAGATCCACAAAACACATGTAGACTGGTTGGGCAAACTCCCATGCCCCCTCCAGAATCCTGCTGAGGGTATAGAGCTGGTCCAGTGTTAAACGACCAGGAAGAAAACCACACTACTCTTCCTGAATCCGAGATTCAACTATCCGACGGACCCTCCTTTCCAGAACCCCTGAAAAGACCTTACCAAGGAGGCTTAAGAGTGTGATTCCTCAATGGTTGGAACACACCGGGGAAAACCCCAACGTGCAGGCACCGAGATGAGGGGCAACATGTATGCCCACCCCAGCTCGGCGCCTCTCACCGAGGGCAACTCCAGAGTGGAAAAATGTCCAGCCTATCTCAAGGAGACTGGTTCCAGAGCCAGAGCGGTGCGTTGAGGTGAGTCCCACTATCTCTAGTCGGAACCTCTCAACCTCGTGCACGAGCTCAGGCTCCTTCCCCACCAGAGAGGTGACATTCCACGTCCCAAGAGCCAGCTTCTGCAGCTGAGGATCGGAACGCCAAGGTCCCCGCCCTCTACTGCTACCCGTTGCACAATGCACCCCGACCCTTTTGGCCCCTCCGACAGGTGGTGAGCACATCGGAAGGGGGACCCATGTCGCCTCTTCGGGCTGAGCCCGGCCGGGCTCCATGGGCAAAAGCCCGGCCACCAGACGCTCGCCAACGTGCCCCACCTCCAGGCCTGGCTCCAGAGTGGGACCCCGGTGACCCGCGTCCGGGCGAGGGAACACGACGTCCAATAATTCTATTCATCATAAGGGGTCTTTGGGCTGCGCTTTGTCTGGTCCCTCACCTAGGACCTGTCTGCTTTGGATGACCCTACTAGGGGCTTAAAGCCCCTGACAGCATAGCTCCTAGGATCATTGGGACACTCAAACCCCTCCACCACGGTAGGGTGGCAGTCCAGGGAGAGGGCCCAGGGCAGCTTTGGCTACAAATGTAGCTTACAACTGTCAGCATGTGAATGACTAAATGATTAAATGTAATCTTGGAGTCCTCTGGACTTGATAAGGCATTATACAAGTACAGGTCATTTACCATTAAAGTACAAGAAATCACAAAGTAAACCATGTATCAGTTATCTTCTGCTTACAGTTGTTTTGGCCTGGCACATACAAACTCAGTAAAGTAACCTACCGACATTGAAGTTTGTACTTGTGATGTGACAAAAAGGCAAAATGTAGGAAAAAGCAAATTGCAAAAAGCACTATTTTTATGTAATATAAGCCTTTTTTTAAACCTTAGGATGAGTCTGTGTTTATTTATCTTTTTTATTCAGGGTCATGTCAGTGTGTTTAACTTGTTTTTATTAATGTCATAATGTATCTTGGTCTGCACAAAGATGTAGAAAGTAAGAAAAACTCATTGCTTCCTGAGAAGGATCCATAGAAAACCCTTTGAGGAATAAACAGCCACATTGTTATTTTTTTTCAATCACTGACAAAAGTATTGACAATTCAGATTGACTTTTTATTAACATTGTTGTACAGACAGAATGCATTACATAAATATGTTTGAGTTTAACCCAGCTTTTCACAGAGCTTGAAGTGTAACTCACCTTGCTAGAAAAAGCAGAACCCTGCCCCAGTCAAAATTTGAAAAATGCCACCCAAGTGGGCAGTGCCAAGAGACCCAGCGGGGCACCGCTAAGTGTGTGAAACGTGGAATAGTCAAAGCTGTTACAAATGCTAAACATAATCGATTGATGCTTATTATTCATACTCCTGAGTCTCAATCATTACATGGGTGTATGACTGAGATGCTTTTACGGAACGCTGACCTCGGGCTATGATGACGAAAACATTTACCAGTGACAAAAGCAAGTACTGTTAGCTACCTTTCAACCTTAAAGGGGAAGTCCGGTCAACAAGGAAAAATCAGGGTATCATTAGCTATAACTAAAACTAATACGTTTGTGGTTATTTAATTAACTTATCTTTAATCAATAAGAAAATAAAAACATAAATTGTCGTCTGAATCGCTGTGTATGGGGGCTAACATTACTGCCCTTATTTGGGCAGTAAGGGGCGTTTGACATCATATCCTGGGGCGTGGAAAAGTGGAAGCGGCGACAGCATTTCTCTCCGCTTTCCATGCAAAGTCAATAGGAGCCGTTCTACACAGCTGCGATCATCAATAATTTTTTCGGATTTCCAGAGGACTTCACCGCTGACATTCCCAAGAGCTATTGCTGAAGCAACAATGCCCACGTACATGGCCATCGGATGTTCCAACACAACTGGTAAAAGTAGAAAAAACATTGCTTAATTCAACTTCCCGATTCATGAGCCACCGGGCTCGTTGCTGGATTGCCAACTTGTAGAGAACGGATTTGCCATCTAACTTCTGGCCAGAGAGAAAACACATCATATGCAGTGACCATTTTGAAGAAGAATGTTTTGAACATGACATGAGAGCGAGGATTTTCGGTAAGTTATTTTTTATTTTAGAATTTTTTTATTTAGAATTTGCGGGGATGGTCACCGAGCAGAGGGGCGGAGGGATACCACATGTGATGTGGTATCTTCCGCCCCAGCATGTGCTGGAACGCTTTTATATTTTAATATTTATACAATAATGACCACCTGCCCTTTTTACTAGAGGGCAAATATATAACTTAAGTCACTTCAGCGATCTCTCCTCCGCTGTGTGTGTGTGTGCGCGCTCCGCTGCAGCGCCGACAAAGCCATGCTGCGGCGGAGCGCGTGCGCACACACACACACACACACGCGTGTATACATATATACTGTAGGACCCGACTGAGTTTGCACTGGAAATAGGTACGCTGGATTCCGTCAAAAGTCCGGTTTCTGTCAAGAAACTCTTCTAAAAAAATCCATATCGCTATCAGATGATGATAGCTCCATGGAACTCCCATCACTGTCACTTAGTACTTCATCACTCTCTGCTTCTTACAGAGCACCAGTCGTCACCATGTTGGAAAATAGTGCGCCGTGACAAACAGAGCGTTGAAACTTGCTCAACGGCGGGTCCGCCGAGTGACGTCAAAAAATGGGAGGTGACAGTACTATTCTTGACCAAGATGGATTCCTCCACATAAACATGATTAAATGAAAATTATTCATAATTAAAAAAACGTGTAATTTTTTGCACAGTATGTAGTAGTTTTATATTTAAAGTACTTTCAGCAGTTTGAATTCTGATTTTGACCGGACTTCTCCTTTAAGAGGGCAGCACTACGACAGCTATAAGAAAAATATTGCAAAACTAAACAAGTTCCTATGAAAATGTAAAAACAAAAACTGTACAATAACATTAAAATAGCACTGTATGGTTCAGTTTATACAGTTTATCTGCAAATTTTTTTTTATTTTGGGGTGAGTTACACTTTAAGAAGTAAATGCAAATCTTTGAAAATCAATCTAGTTGAGATAAGTGGGTGATGTTTTCAAGCCTTTATTTAAAATAAAAAAATATATAGAAATATGGCGTTGATTAAAAGTGTGGTTAATACCTGGCTTTATCACTGTACATGTCATTATTGTGTTACAGCCCACCCATGATTATGCATGCTATAGTATTAAGCTTTTAGTATGCATTTCAAGAAAGGTTGACATTTGGGTTTGTTTTTACTGAGATAGACAGGTTTTAAGTTATATTTGGGCTGGAAACTATCAGTCAGCTCTAGCAAGATATTTTTGCCTTTTCTGAAAAGTGTTTTAAATCAGTTGTACCTGCTGAGTCAGATGCTGATAAAAAAGGAGGCAGGGAAAGCAGAATAAAGCATTAGCCTCACTACATGCCGTTTTCCAAGCCTTGCTGCTAAACCAGGTCCTGAAAAAAGACATAGTGTGTAGGAGCTATTTCTCTATTTTTCTTACTTTTTAGAATTTCGATTATTTAGTTTATTTTCATTTATTTGCTTAAAAGTTGTATTCATATTTTTGATTAAATTTAGTTGTTTAGAATATATGTATTTGTTAATCATTAGTTTAATTAGTTAATTCATTTTGTTTGGGACTTGAATGTGTGTGTGTCACACACACACACACACACACACACACACATATATATATATATATATATATATATATATATATATATATATATATATATATATATATATATATATATATATATATATATATATATACTTTAGGTAGCTCGGGATGAACATAGGTGGTCATACAGTATGTTTTTTTTATTTACCAGTCCCTCAGGAACCAGCAGTCACTCAGCCTATAGTCAATCAATGAATGAACAAGTGAGGCAATCAGTCTTGGAATAAACCAACACAGAACTGCATTTTGACGTTTTTTGGAATTTTTGTACTGCATAAACCAGAAATACACGGTCCATCAAGTGGCTATTTGAGTTACATTCACTCTTAGTTTGTTCACCTTGAGTTTGTTGTTACCACTCCTCTATAGGGATGTGCACCAGAATGGATAGATAACTTGGTTTGAGAACTGACAAAGGTTATTTAACTAGATCCAGTTAAACGGCTGACCTCAATGTCACGAGTACCCCTTGAAACAGCTAAAATTATTTTTTAGCTGTACCCTTCTTTCCCTTTTGGAAAGGTCTTACCCTAAACCATTAAATCACATTTACTGCCCAAAAAAAAGAAAAAAAACGTAACTTAACATTCAGTACTAAATGTGTCTCTGCGAAAACCGCAGTGAGCCAACACCCACACAGTTCCGCTCAAGTTTAGTCCTCACAAAACCTCGAAAAGGGGCAAAAAAATAATAATTTGCAGGTCTGCTTTAGGTCAATAGGCCTACCTGTGAATATCTGTCCAAACTTATGGTGGTTTATGATAAATTCTCAAAGTTTTATTGTTTGTCTTTGTTTGACTGCATGCAGTTTCTGATTCGGTCACAGTGGGCAAATTCAGCTCAGCTCTTGTCTCAGCTTGGCCTGGTGAGGATAGGAGACCGCTCCGCGCCGTCTCGCGTCAGCTTTCCTGCAACAGCTGACAAAAATAAACAGAGCTGTTTTGGAATTCTTTACTTCAGCGGCTGGTTGTGCAGAAATGAGAGTGCAAACTTAGCTTCAATCTAGTCGGCAGATTTCTGAACTCAGTCGGGTCCTCCGCTCTGCAGAGGACAATGAGAATCTCCCCCTTTTGTTGCTCCATTGAAGGGAAGGGAGATGAGTTTCACAGAAGGCACCTTTTACTCAGCTTGTGAGTGTCATAGTTATGGTTCTGTTTAGTTTCTGTCACTATTCAGCCACCAGCAGTTAACCAAACAGTTCATTCCACTTCCAGTCACCCCCTGCTTTTGATCAGCTCCACCTGTTGCAGTTAATTAGTTTTCAATCCCGGTCACCTGTTCATTCCTCTACTTATACTCATCTCAGTCCATTCCACAGTGCCAGATCATTACCAACATCTGGTGAGTTAAATCCAGAGTGTTTATGTCTGCCTGCTGGCCTGTGTTCAGATGAGTATCTGTTTTTTTTACTGAATCTTTCCTAGCCCATATGATGGCCCAACTGATGGCCTGCTGGTACCTGACCTGTTTCTACGCCTTGACTTCGCTCCCGGATTGTGTTCTGGACATTACTTGGATTTTTGATTAACTAGCTCGACCCTGGACTGTTTTCTGACTACGGACTTGGATTATTGTTTTCTCCATCCTGCCTGCTTCAGTAATTCTGGTTTCTACCCATTGCCTCACCCTCCAAAAACTGTCTTAAACGTCATCTACCTGGTTGAATTCTGGGTCCTCCATTTCTGTTTCATGACAGTGAGCCTTTTAAGATGCTTGTGAGTCTAAGTCCCATGTTAGCGCGCAAGGGTGGCTGGCCCCAGCCACCCTCTCCTTGAGAGTCCTCAGCCAGAAGGGGAGATCAGTGAGCTGGAGGCTGGCACCATAGCAGGAAACCCTGCTGAGAGAGGCTGTCTCTGCGTGGATGTGTGAAATTCCTTTGCTCACAACCCATCCTCAGGTTACATGTTGTTCCCAATTGAATCTGATTTTTTTTTCTTTTGATGGCCCGATGACACAACTATTGTCCTAATATCAGTAGATTGAGTTGATTTTCACTGGACAATACCTAACAGACTGAGACTTATTTGAGAAAGATCACTTCCTGAATTTCACAACAGTATTATGCATATATTCTTATGCTATTTTTCCAATTCTTCTAACATTTTTATTATTGACAGCATTTTCTGTAAATATTATAGAAATTCCGTTTCTCTTTGTACATTTCTCCACTTTCTATTTGAGATCAATTTATCCTCAATAAAATTATGCTACTACAGCACAACCTGTTGGGCTGCTGAAACTAATTAATTTCCCTCTTTGGGGATGATGAAGTTATCATATCTATATTTTGATAAATGTATCATTGTTAAACACGTTTATGTGTTCATTTCCTCCACCTGTTTAAGCGGTGGATAAGCCAAACAGCTCTCTGTTTGGCTTATCAGACTCCTGATACTCTTAGGCTCGCTAAAAGTCCTCCCCACTTCTCCTAATATTGTTTCACTTTAAGAGTTCTCTTAAGGCCCAGGGTGCTTTTTGAATGACTTTAATCTTACTGAGGTTAAAATTCTTATGGTACGTTCACTCAGAACCGCACCAGGTTCGGCAAGTACTACTACCTGTAGCTGTGACTGGATGACAGTCACTTCCTGCGCTACTTCCATCTGTCCGGGATCGAGCATAAGGAGGTGGGAGTAGGTGGTGTAATGAACAACCAAATATTTTTAATTATCCATTTTGTCCTGGACTACAGATATGCTCAGAGAAATGAAAATGGCATATTTACGAAATTGGTCAGTTGAAGGTCCATGACCTTGTTTAGCTGTTATGCTGCAAATACTGTGACAATATTGTTAAATAAATTTAATAGAAAACAGCAAAAACTGGACAGCTTGATAAATATGATCCAAAAGGAATATAAAGATAAGCAGCTGGCCTGTGTTGGATGAAAAGAAGAATGTAGGACAGAAGCAAATTTTCAATAAACACTATTTTTATGTAATATAAGCCTTTTTTAAAACTTTAAAGTGACTCTGTGTTTATATATTTTTTATTTAAGGTCATGTCAATGTGTTTTACTTGTTTTTATTAATGTCATAATGTATCTTGGTGTGCACAAAGATGTAGAAAAATAAGAAAAACTCATTGTTTCCTAAGAAGGATCCATAAAAAAACCTTTGAGTAATAAACAGCCACATTTTAATTTTATTCAATCACTGACAAAGGTATTGACAATTCAGATTGATTTTTTATTTTAAGAAAAAGCGCACTGTTGTGCAATTATACACTGTTTAAAGTTATTTAATGTTTCATCAATAACTCTGTTTAAGTATTGTCTGATGATGATCAGCTTTTAAGCTGATATTAGGACAATGGTTGAAAGTGATAAGTTCGAGCACTAGCAATCTTTTAACAGCAAACTCTGCACACACATAGAATAAAGGAGTGACAACTTCTTTCAAGTTCAAGAATCTAATAACAGAAATAGAATGAACATCCAGAAAATATTACTATATAATGCTGTTTATCTGAATTAACACTATATTCCGATTAACAAATCATCTCTACTAGGCTAGTGAAACTTAACTAAACTACTAAGCAAAATGAAGATAAAAAGAAGCTAAGCTAAGGAACTATTTGCATGCAAAGGTACACAAAAGACAAATTAAAGTGGTTGATAATAATCCGAACAATTCAGTGAAACCCATTCACTGCAAATCTGATTCAAAGAGCATGGAATGGAGTTAATTTAGCTTAAACTAATCCAGAACAACATTTGGTATAAGTTTTAACACATCCACAAAGCAAATCCCAAATTACATAAAACATTACTTTGAGGAAATAATATTATAAAGAATGGTTTGCTCAGTGAAATCATTTAAACTTTATGAAAGCCATATGCTTTAAAACAAGCTCCCTTTTGAAAGTTCGGAACCGGATGTAACCAGGAGCTAAATAGCATTTTGGCTAGCGAATTTTCGGCGCTGACTTTAAAAGGCTTTTATTTTAGTCATAATGAGTGGCTGGATAACATAAACATTAATATCCCATCAATGTATGAAACCCCTGTAGAGATAACCTTTGTAATAACTACAAAACACATTTGAACCGTATCAGCAATGCAATGGAACAGGATGCTAGCATGGGCTAATGGGCTAATTCCATTAGCCCCTTTGTTTAAAGACATATGGATGCATCACAAACATTTCCAATGACTATGTAATCTTTCCCTTTGGGTCTCTCTGTCCAACCTGACGGTGCCTCGTGGATTTCGTTCCACTTTGGCTATCCAAGGAAGGAGCACTGAAAAGTAGGGAAAATCATTGGTCTGGTCAGCAGCGGGCTAGCGTGCAGCTCTGCAGCTGTAAGCTAACCGACAGTGTGGTCGGGCAGCTTGGAGGCTTGTAGCCATGAGCGTGGAGTATCGGTCGAGGCCTGAATGTCCTGCAGACAGCCTGACCCGGTTGCAGTAACGATTTCAGCAGGTTTTCTTCAACATACAAAGTGGGTCCTTCTGCCGGCTTTTCAGCTCTGCATTGCTTGGAACCAGCTCCGCCTGGAGTCCGCTGAGAAAGCAAAACAAAGCTGGCATAGATGGATTTGTTCACTTCAGCATCTGTTTTTAAGCAGAAGTAAGAGACTTATCTTTGAATCGGCTGGCAGTTTCTGCCGACGCCTGGGAGGAACTGAGTTTCAGAGAGGCTCATATCTCACTCAGCCTGTGGCCTCTTCCAGGCCACATGTGTGGCTCCTGCAAGGAGTGATCGTCTGAGAGCCCGGTCAGAAGTGAGCTGATCTGCTGAGAGAGAGGCTGTCTTTGCAGCAGGGTGGTGAAATTCCTTCTGGTACCTTCCCATGGTACATGGTCAGAATTCAATCTGACTACAATTATTTCATCATGGCTTTAATATGGCACAACAGCACAACAACACCAACAACTGAAATACTCTTAATAAAAATATGTTGGAAATACAAACAACAGGTATCCAGGTTTATAGGTATCCAGTTCAAATTATTATACAGACCATTTGAGATGTTTTAGTTTCACAATTAGAATTTTAAACCAACCAGAGAAACAAAACAAAGCCAGTTCGATTTAAAGCACAGAGGTTGTACTGAAATCTGGGGTTCGGAGATTTCTGGAATCCTGCTCCAGGTGGCTCCTTTTTCTGGCAAACAATGCCAAACTTTTTCAGAGGTAAAGGCATAGAGGAGTGGAGTGATGCAGCTATTTAAAAATGATAGAGATCCAGTAATGTTCCACATGATTTTACAAACATTTAACAGTAAGTCATTTCTGAGACAAATAGCTGCAATGCCCAGCACATTAATTGTATAATATGGAACCCAAAGAACAAAAAAGCAGACGATGATACTGGTTACCAGTCGAGTTGTTTGTCGATTGTTAAAAAACGCTCCCTTACTGACCTTTTTGTGGAGCCTAATGTATGCAAACGCAACCAAGATAGGCAGGGAAATCCCACCAAGGTCTCTGACAGAAGCACCACTGCTTTTTCTGTATCAGAAGAATATTCTGGTTGACAACGTGTCAGTTTCTGATCTGTTTTCAGCTGTCGAAACACCAAACTTGGGATAGACAGGATGACAGAAACCACCCAGAGCAGAACCAGCAGCATTCTTTTGTGTACCTGATTGCAGACCTTACGGTGGACCACCACAACATAGCGCTGGACACTCACTGCAGTCACAGTCAGCATGCTGCAATAAACACTGCAGTACACAAGGGTTGCTAAAAGCTTACAGGTCTCCACGCTGAAGGTCCAACTGTGGAGTAAAGTGTAAATCCAAGGTGGAAGGGTCAGCAGGCAGAGGAGGTCAGAAATGGCCAGATTCAGCATCAAACTCCGGCTCAGGCTGGACATGTTCTGCCACTTAGGCTTGAGAAGAATCACACCAATGTTTCCAGGAACTCCCAGAATAAAGCAGAAGGACAACACCACTGCGGGGATGAGATCTCTCAGGTTCCATGATGGAGGAGAAACTTGTCCTGGAGAAGAGAAGTTAGGAGGAACCGCAGTGAAATTAAGTTGATCCATCCTGCACCTGGCTAGGAAAGTTGTGTTCTGTGCGACTGATGCTGTAAATGGGGTATAGACCACAAAGGAAGTGGGTTTTCAAAGAGGAACTTAAACTACTTATCATGCTTATGCTATCCTGCTTATGCTCTGCATCTGTGCTGTGTCTACACGTGTGAAATAGTTGATCTAAATTTAGATGTCCCTTTTATTTTCATGGTACATTAAAATGACTGACTAAAGTATTTTTCCATTAAACCAAAGAAAAGAAAATTTTAATTAGTTTAATATTTTCTACATTTACTTGTATATACAATTTAAAAAGAGTAACAAAGATAAAAAAAATATTTTGCTTCATTAAATCTTTTGAACTACTTTAAAGAAAACCAAATTTCACATATGAAACTGACATTTTTGAATATGCAAATCAAAAAAACAACAACTTGATCCTAGTTGTGATAGAGTTTGGCTAGAGTTCCAAGAAGGGTCGTATGGAACCAGGCTGAGAACTTGAGTTTTT
>NC_046375.1:16311697-16376167 GCF_011125445.2 Fundulus heteroclitus | reverse complement strand
CAATTTAAAAGGATATATGCCTGTACTTTATGACATGATATGCCATTTTTTTGGCTCTTGAGGGCCAATATAAATTGCTTAGCAGGCCAGATTTGGCCTCCGGTTTAAAGGCTGTTGTGTCGTTAGGGTGATAGAGGAGATCGAAGAGATGATGCAGGAGTCCACCCGACCCGGAAGACGACGAGAGTCCCTCCAGTCCGACCTGTTCCATGCTCTCCCAGGACCTCGGTGGCATGAAGCGATCCGGATCCAACACGAGCTTCGAGGAACGTGAGTCTTCCTGCTCCTACAGCACACAGAGACAACCGGGGACCAGAAGTCTTTCTGTTCAGGCTGCCTGGTGTTTTAATGTGCTCTGGGCGACCTGCTTTACAGTTCTCCAAACAACTGAATGAATTTTAAACATTTACTTGTCTCAGTAAATGTTTCTAAAATTGGATTGGAGTGTAGAATCAACATTTTTACTTGAGGCTTCTCGTTGCGGTTTGGTCCTCCCTACCTAAGCCACGTTTCCCTCTGCGCCCCGTCTCCGCTCCGCAGGGCTTTCGTCAGCTCTCTGTGCCGGAGCTCGCCCGGACCCCTGGAGGAAGTGGAGGCGGCCATCCGTCGCTACAGCGAAGAGCTGATCCAGGCGCTGGCCCTTGCGAGACGAACTAGACTTCGAGAAGGAGGTGTACTTTTAATCTGGTCACACACCACGACGAGTGTCAGAGTCAGACCCAGCAGAAACGCTTCGAGGAGGAAACGTACCGAAGCAGAGCGGCTCAGAAGCGTTCAGAGGGCTTCCAAACGGACTGCCGCGCGTTGTCAGAATCGCCTGCAGCTTTATCTCCTTATCCTTGTTTGAGCGTTACTTTGCACAGATAACCAGAACTCCAGCTTTATTTTCCGTAGCCTGGAAAGTTTTTGCATTTTAAAGGCTTTTCTAAATGAAATGGCCATCTTCCAGCTGGAAATGTACAAAACGGCTGGAAGAACTCCAGTGCTTTTATTCCAAGGTTTGTTAATGAAATAAAGAGTTATAAACATGTGAAGGAAAGGAAAAATATTTCGTTATGCTTTATCCCTATGATGGAAATGATTCCTTAATACCCAAAGCAGGCCTCATACAGTGGCTAGCAAAAGTATTCACACCCGCCTAGTCTTCTCTCATTTGATCAGGCTCCGCCCACAAGCAACAATGAGTTTCGTTTGGTGTTCATGTGATCGACCGACAGTGTGGGACATAATCGTAGAATAGAAGATGAGCAATGTATGGTTTTCAACATGTTTGGCAAATAAAATTCAGAAAATCATGGTTTGAATTATTTTACAATAAAATCCAGTTCAACCAATCTTAGCCTTCAGAAGTCGCCTCAATCAGTAATTATGTTCCTTCCACAACAATGCTGTGCTACTTAGTGTTGATTTATCACATAAATCATAAAACAATCACTTTGGGGCTGTAAAGTGACATAAATGTGAAAAAGCTCCTTATGCCAGGCCCTGTAATTGTGGGGAATGACTAAATGTTCTGGATGCTTCATTTTATTTGCCTTTTTCATCTGTTCTGCAAATTCAAATAAAAGCTTTTTGAAAACGATCAAACCGGGACAATGGGCGCGTTTTTTTTCCCCCCAAACCCTGTGGAGGTAAACATGAAATGTGGCGGCTGTGCAGGTGAAGAACAGCTTCATCTCGCTGCTGATCGACGTGCAGAACAAGCAGAAGGAGCACCGCGAGCTGCTGCGCAAGAAGAAGAAGATCAGGAGCACGACCACGACGGGGCCCAACGGCCAGAGGACGAACAGCACGCACATACCCGGCACGGTGAGTTAGCTGGGGGGGGGGGGAACAGATGCTTGCCCCGCGCAGATAGGCTTCACTTTCCTTCTTAGCACCTTTCCTTCCTGTCGTAGACGGCCTCCTTATCTCTCCTCAAATCTCTTCTTCCCCTCCCTCCCTCCTTCCTCTCACTCCTTGTAGCTCCTCACTCTGGAGGGACTCTCCAATGTCATTCAAAATGGCCTCCGTCAAACTTTTGGCCACACAGGAGGGGATAAACAGGTGCCCCCCGCTCTTTCTTCTGCACTTTCTCCTTTGTTTTTGGGGGGGGGGGGGGGTCAACTGGCATGCACATCTTTTTTTTTGCCTTATTGTTTGATCTGCTTTATTGTCTTTTACTTTCTTTTTCATTAAATACCTCAGTGTCTTGTAAATGTATTTAACTCCCCCCCTTAACCTCTACGCATTTTGTCACGTTCCGACCACAAACTTCAGTGCGACGTTGGTGAACAAGTGTCATCATGGTGACTAAGGAACAAGCCTGACCTGACCTGACCTGTCCCTCGGCAGAAATGCCGGCGTCTGTTATCAACTATATTGTGTTGGTCTGTCTCATTGAAGTCCGCATTCAAGTTTGCGGTCGCATTGTGACAAAATCACTTTTATTTTTGTATTTAAACATTATCGCCCTGCTTTATTTAACTCAAAAATCCTCTTGTAGCCCAGCTGATCGTTGGAACAAAGCTAAGCTGCATGTTTTCGTAACCTTTAGCACAACACAGGCTTCTTATTTGTTCCAAAAGTTTGTTATAGAAAGTTAAGCAAGTCTTAAGTCACTTGGTGTGTTCCCCCCCCCCACCACCCCCCACCCACCTTCGTAATCAAGTTTTTTTTCCTCTTTAGTATCTGACCACAGTTATCCCCTATGAGAAGAAAGCGGGCTCTCCGTCTGTAGAAGACCTCCAGATCCTCGCAAAGAGTGAGTCTGTGAGGCAGAACGCGGCACATTTCAATCACAAGGAGCTCAGACATGTTTGTTTGTCGGATCTTAGCGCCACCTCTAACTCTTCCTCTCCTCATCAGTTCTTCACGCCATGAGGGATGACAGCGAGAAGGTACCGGCCCTCCTAACGGATTACATACTCAAAGGTAAACAGGGCTTTCATTTTGTTGCTTTGCTTGGGTGACCAAGTTAAGCAACAAGGTTGAGTGAAAACATATTGTAATAACCTCAATAAGAGGCTTTTTGCGGGTGTTGTGTGGTCTAATTTATTTACTCTGGACCTTAAAACCATCAGAGAAACTAGTATTTAAGCAGTTGGTGAATATTTGTCAGCAGTCTAATCGTAATGCAAAAAAGTGTTTTGTACTTTATGGGTAATTGTAGTCGTCCACAGTTTGAAACATTTACAGTAGAGACGTAGTTTCAATAGAAGTGATGGGGGAGGTCCAGTCAGATGAGGTCCGGCTGGAGCAGCCAGTTTTACCAGACAGGACCAAAAGCAGAAGTATGAGCACAGACGGGGGAGTTAAAATGAAGAGGAACTGCTGTGCAGTTGGTTGCATGAACAAGCAAAAGTTTTAAGCAGGGGGGGTGGGGGGGGGGGGGAGGAGGAGCTAAATTTGTTAAAGGAGAAGTCTGGTCAGCAAGGAAGAATCAGTGGATCATTATCTATACCTAAAACTAATACGTATGCCGTGATTTAATGAATTTAGCGTTAATCAGTAAAAAAATAAAAGTATTAATTTTCGTCGCGATCTGGGAGTGGCCATTAATGACCAAATATGGTAACACCTCACTCCTGACGTCTTCACGGTGCGGTGAGCCGAGGGTCGTTCTCCAGGCTTTACAAGCTAATTCAATAGGAACCGTTTTACACATCTGCAATCAACAACAATTATTTCGGATTTCCAGAGGACTTCACCGTTGAAATTCGCAAGAGCAACTGTTAAAGCGACAATGCCCACGTGCATGGCTGTCGGATGTAACAGTACATCGGGTAAAAGTGGAAAAAGCATTACTTACTTCACCTTCATGATCCACCACGAGTTCGTCGTTGGATTGCCAACTTGAAGTGGGAGGATTTGCCATCGAACTTCTGGCCAGAGAATTTTCAGTAGGTTTTTCTTTTGTATAATGTAGAATGTGCGATTGGTCGATAGGCCGACCAACCGCGTTGTAAAAACAAAACATCACGGCCGGCGTCGTGCCAAACGAGTTATCTCCACCAGAATTTGTATCCCATTGCGTCGGGAACGCATTCAGCTGGAAGAACGAATCCAGTCAACTGTGCCTCATTTCCAACCTATTAGCTGTGGAAATTAAGTTGTTTTACTTTTCTTAACGAAATATAGCAGTGTTGGCGTTACACCATGGTTCAGTTAGTGGGTTAAAACTGAAAAATGTTACCGCACCATGACGTCACAAACTGGGAGGTGGCAACATGGATGCCTCAGTAAAGCACATTCAAATCTTAATTTAAAAAAAACATATCATTTATTGAACAGTATGTAATCATTTTGTATTTAAAGTACTTTCAGAAGTTTGAATTCTGAATATGAGCAGACTTCTCCTTTTAATACTGTGCAATATGAGCCGGGTTGGACCAATGACAGCTCAGAAGTAAAGGTTTAGTAATGGTAATGCTGGTAATTATGGGGGTCCTGCTTTATTCTACTTTACTCTCCGTCTCTGTGCCCGGGCTGAGAGGAGCGCCAACGTTTTCACGTCACTCCTTGATAATTCGGCTCAAAGCTCATCTGACTGTGGCTCCAGTTGTTCGTACGTGGACAAAGCGTAGCCTTCACCCCCCCGATGGTCGCGTCGTGACATTCAGCGACGCAGCTTTTCCCGCCAGAGAAAAGCAGCGGTGAACCCGAACACCGAACGTTCCTTGTTGTTGACGTGTGCCTTCCTTCTGCTTTTCGCCCGCGCTCCGCTGTCCCTTGGGGCAGCTCTCGTATGAAAGCGGAGGAACCCGAGGTTGGTGAGGTTTAGCGCAGCTCATTGACATCAAACGCCTCGTCGTCCTCCCCGTCTGCACAGCGTTCCCTTCGACCGGCACCATCAGCCTCCCACCCCCCCTCCTCCGCTCTCCGCTGTGGTGCCCGTTGTGTTGTGTGGTGCTTGCAGCTGCGCTACACCCACTGGGGCTGTGGGGACACACACACACACACAACCAATCGCACTCACGCTCATACTTTCTTCACATTAAAAGCTTGTAGCAGCAGCTGTTGGTGTGTTTGCTTCTCACCTGCAGTCGGCGTTTTTCCCTCGTCTCTAGCCACACATCTCTCCCGGCTCTGGCATGCTTCACGCCCGTCCGTCACCTGCCGCGGCGTCTCTCACCGCCCGTTGTCTTTCTCTCCACAGTTCTCTGCCCCACGTAAGGTCCGACGCCAGGCTCTGGTCGCTCCGGAGTCGACCAGCCGCGGAGAGTTTTGGTCGTTTGGGGGAAACCCCAGGAACTGATTGACATCCAATCCTTCCTTCCTTCTTAGTTTCCCCTGGTGGTACTTTCTGCCCCCGTTGTTGTGTTCTTTACTTCTGATACGACTATTAGTCTTTGTATTTCTTTTATTATTTAATATTTTAGCTTTTTTTTTTAACCATTGAGTGCTCCATTCTTGTATATTCTGACTATACACAGGTGCATCTCAGGAACTGAAGTCATCGTCAAAAAAGTTTATTTTAGTGAGTTTTAGTTCATTACAGAAATGTTTATTTCTGTCAGTTTAGATGATTATGGTTCTCGACCAGCGGAAACTTAAAATGCACCCTCTTTAGGACGGGTGAGCCACAAAAGGCCAACGCTAAAGAAGCTCGTTCAGAGTACAATAGCAACCGGGGATTAGCTTAACACCTCATCAGTGCCGCCGGCTGATTGCCTTCATGCCTTCATTTAGATGCAGTAATTGATGCAACGTGATGCGTTCACTGTACAGCACATGGACATCCTTTGCTGTTCTGCATTCAAAGTCCTTTCACAGCAGTCTGGAATAACAACTAAATTTGGGTTTTCAGCAGCTATAGGCAGAACTCATCCAAATTAGCTGAAAGAAACACTTGAACCGTATCAGCTCAGTGTAATAAATCTATATTTTACGTGCTTTTAGAGAACTTTTTGATGATACTCAGATGTATTGAGATGCACCTGTGATTCCTCATGTGTGGATGCCAGTAATCAGTGTTAACCTGAACGCCTCCTGATTTGTTAGGTGCTGTTGGGGGAAAAAAAAGGTCCTTAAAGGTTTTAAAATGTTCTGAAATCCGTCAGCAGGCCTCAGTTCAGGGAAATGCGACGCAGCCAGGCTGCTTTTTTTATCAAATCGTCTTGTCTGCAGCTGCCTGACAGGGAAGCCCTGGTATAATCTGTGGAGAAGGGCCAGGCAAGCATTTATCATCCTTTATGATTCATCGCACGGTTTTTAGGTTTAGCTCTCGAGATCAACGACTATGCCCTTTAAGTTAAACCTTTAAAACTGCTTGTTGCATGTTAGTTTCAGGGATAAACCGCGTGAAGCTGAATGTTCGAATCGAAATGTTTTCTATTTGACTGAGAGGAATTGCACAGTTTGAGAGTTTATACCGTTTGAAAAAAAAGGGACAAAAGCGATCAAAAAAACGTATTTTTGGATAAGAGATTTTTAGCAAGATTAAGGGACTTAAACGATTCTATAAATGTTGTGACGTCAACCCCGACAAATTCCCCACTTTCCACCCAGGATTGTTTCCCCCAGTCTGCAGATGCCTCCTGTCTCATGTGTTCACTGGTGGTAAATTTGTCGTTCTCTTTAGACGACGTGGTTAACGTCTACGTCTGTCCAATTGTTGTTTTATCGCGTAAGCTCGTCTGTGTTTGAGGTCTTCGGCTTTAAGATTATCAGCGCGTCGAGGTTTCATTTTTTTGTCAGCGACCAGATGGTGTGGAAGTGGATCTGTCTCAGAATGTAGCACGGAGCGGATGTCCATCGGCAAGCAATGCAAAGTTTAACATGGAGTCTTTGGGTTCTCACGTAAATAAAACTCACGCTTGATTAAAGTCAGTGAATTAAGCATGAGAAGTTTGAGAAGTGACTGCAAAATATTAAATATATAATCGGCTAAACATGTAATTTGGTTAAAGATGGAGTAAAGGCAGGGTAGTTGTAGAGCGTTTTTTTTTTTCAGCTTTCAGGGTAGTTTTTCAGCTTTAGTTGAGTTTAGCAGTATGCTATGATAGAATATTCAGTCAGCATCTTATTTAGATAAATTGTAACTCCAAGGCTAAAAAATGCTGTTCTCAGCTGTAAAGTATCCTGTTTACAGCTGATTTATTACAAAAAAAACACATTTTGTGTCCGCAAGCCTGACTTTGTGAATTTTGTACTGTTGAAGTCTCCTGTTTGCTTTGAGGCTCTTTAGGCAACTACCTAGTTTGCTTATGCCTTGGGCCGGCTCAGAAGTGAATGGCGTGAAATGGAGACCAGGAGTCCTGCAGAGAATGTGATCATATATGACCAGTAGATGCAAGTTGGTACTTTTAAATGTTCAGATCAGGTGTAGCTTAGGTCTCAGGTACGGCCATCAGTGTTGGTACTTCAGGTTCTTGTGCTGGTAGGTATAACATTCCCAACTCACTAGCCTTGTCAGAGTTTCTATATGAAGACTAGATTCATGTCACCTGCATGATGATGAGATATGATCAAAGATGTGCTCAGCAGAAAAAAAAAATCCCTGGAGTGCTTCTGGCATAATGGCTGTGTGTTGGGGCTGCAGTTGTCTGCTTTAGTTTAGCTAGATGTCACCCAGGTGGATCGCACTGGATGATGCTGCCCATGCTTTCCTGGAACGGATTGTGTATATTCCTAGAAAAAAGTCTAGGTACTTTCCTGAGTCTTTTCCTGAACTGTAAGTTCAGGGAACTCTGAGGTTGAGCTCCTGAACTACTTTAATATAACTTTCTGATTACTTTCCTATTCTAGAACATGCACGGTACTTTCCTGAAACTTTCTTTTTACTTGCTGGTTAATTTCCAGAAGCCTGATCCCCACTTTCCAGCAACTTAGTTGGAACTTCCAGGGAAAATAAGTAGTAGCCGTCATGAAAGTTTAGGGGAACAAAACCTTATAGTCCTGGGAAAGGACCAAGGGAATTATCAGTCACCTCATAATAAAGCCCGATTCTTGTTAGAACCCGGTCAGGTCTGGGAAAGTAACCAGTAAGTTCACAAAAGAAAAATGATGGGCTGTTTTACGAAGTGCTGCTAGAATGGGAGACTCTCTGAAGGAAATTGCTTCGATAGGTTGGGGAAGATTGCACATCACTCTGTTAAAAAAAAAAAAAAGAAGTCGTTTTTTTTATTGTTTGAAAATAATCTTCTAGTGCTATGTTTAAATGTTTGTGACATGTTTCTACCGATGCCAGCTATTTTCAACCCAGCATGTGCTGCATGCACTTTACCGCTGCCACTGCAGCGAACGCATTTCCGATGATTAGTGATTTGTTTACAGACATATTTAAATATCACACTAAAGGGAGAAGTGCATGTTGCAGCAATATCAAGACAACTGGAACTGAAAACAGGCATTGGATATTTTTAAAGGATAAAGGGTTTTTATTGTTTCAGTAAATCAGATGCATTAAGCAACATTGTCTTTAAATCTATCAGCAATGGTTTAAAAATGGAACGTCTCTCAGCTCCAAGGTCACTGAAGGATCTCTGGCCATTTAAACAAACATATCAGAGGTTTATATTTGTACGCGTCGAACAAGAAAAAAAACATAAGGCTGCCTTTGTAAATGCCTGGAAAAAATATTTTGTACATTTATTAATGTTCCTATTGCAATTTATTTCCCTAGCTAGGGGGATTTATGTTTACCGTCTGTGGTACAGCAGTATATTAATTTATTACGTGAATGTTTTGTAACCATGATCTCGACTGTAATGGTGCAAGTGTTTTGTGCCCACATTATTGCATTGCAACGCATTTCAAATAAAAAGAAATTCTATATTTAAGCACTTTGATTTGTGTGCCTTATTTTGTGAAACATGCTTTTTCATTAGGTTTATTCATATGTTTATATTTGCTTGTGTGCCTTATTTTGTGATACATGCTTTTTCATTAGGTTTATTCATATGTTTATATTTGCAGTGTGTTTATACATTCAAATAAGCCCTTAGAGGGCCAACATGATTGCAATAATCCATTTTATTTCTGGACAAATTGTGTTCCAGATGAACACAACGCTGGCTAAGTACGAGTTAAACTAAATGCTGTGGTCCATGTTGAGGACTGCCTGACGTTTGTCTGACCTGTTTTTCATGCAAACTTCATTTGGTAAATTAGCAAACTGTTGTTTTAGTAGAGCTAAGTTTACACGATCAGTCTGAAGATGGCATCATGGTTATTAAACTGATGCAGAGTCGCCCTCTAGTGGAGAAAGGAAGACATTTCTATGCTAGTTCCAATTCCAGTTTACAAGTAGCACACTGAAATATCTTTACATTTCAAAATACTGGTTATAGTAACATCTGTATCAGTCATGATACACACGTCTGAAGGTGATTACAGAATATGTGATGCTTTGTGGCCATTTGAACAATCTGACCAAGATAAATTACAGCGCCCTCCACATCCCTGGCATTCCTGGTAAAAAAAAAAGGAAATACATCTATAGTTGGGGCGATTTTTCTAGAACAGAATTTTAGAGAATGGTAACAAAACGTAGCATCATGGGTTCCCCAGATCTCCATAGCCAGGACTGGAAATCAGGTCGTTAAGGTCGTTAACTGTCGTTAACAGGTCGTTAACTGTTAAGAGAGACATGCCAGGATAAAAAACATGCTGTCCTTCCATCACAAACACAAATGTGTAGGTCAAAATAGAGTTTCTGCGCATCTTTCAGTGAATGATTAAATCGGGTCTTGCACACAATGTATCTGCAAATTTATTACAGGTTGTTTTAAGTACTTGCCTTGTTGCCATGTGACCAATGAAGACACGGTGGCAAAAAATGTTCATGTCTCCATGAAGTTTGTACAGTAAAAAATTAAAACGGATCAGTGAGCTCCGGTACTGTGCATGAATGTGCAAAGTTTTCTTAACTATGTGATGGTTTTTAACTAGAGCCGTTTGATTTGGTCAGATAAGACGATGACTGAGCTTTTGACCTTTTTGGCAGGTCGGGTGTAAAGCAAAGATAAAAAGCTGTGAAAACATCTCATGCCCACAGTTGAGGGCGGCGGAGGGTCTGTGAAGCAGTAAATGCTCAAATATAGGATTGCTTGGGTTTTGTCAGGGGGGCAATAAATGAGGAGGGCGCTCTGAAACAACCTTTAGAAAGTTAGGAAGGAGAATTATGAAAGCAGAAGAAAAAAAAAAACATTTCCAGCTTTTGAAGAAAGGGATGGCACCTTGAAGCTGCCTTCTCAACACTGAAGTCTAGGTGTCTTCATCATCAGATCCCAAAAACATGGGAGGATGACGCCAGACCTTTTTCAGAGTCTGTACAACAGACAAGACGCCAGAGGAGAACACGGGAAGCAGAGATGGCTTCTGATTCTTCTTGTCACTGTTGCGAGTCCTAAACTGCTCCTCAGAAAGAGGCCCAGCTGCTTCATTGGTGTCGGTAAAAGGGATTTTCTTCCAGTAGTTTGAATCTCAGACACATATCATCTTCTTCTTCCACCGGATCCTTCCACATGGGGCTTCTCCTCCTGGCGTCACGTCTCTGGATGACCGACGCGGAGGCCTCTGCTCAGGATGCTGAAGCTCCAGACTGAGCCGTCGGGTCACAGGTTGGTGTCTGGGAACATCGTGTGCTCCTTCCTCACAGTGCTGAAGCCTTTGATGGTGTCCACAAATTCCTCGTCCTCCATGAACTGTAACACAAAGGGACAGGACATGCTAGAAAATGTAGGTTTCAGATTAAAAAAAGTTTTTTCCCTAATTTAATTTTTTTCCTTTTCAGTTGTTCCACAGAATTTCGGACAGGTTCGGCATCCGTTTTTTGGGGTCTCTCACCATCCCACTGTCGTGGGCTGAGATGTTCGGGTCCCAGATGTCGTCGTCTCCTGGAAGAGACTTGCCGTCTATCACCTGGCTGATGCTGCGCCGCAGGGAGTTCACGCTGAGGATGCCCAGTTCTTCCCCTGCGTCCATCTCTTCGGCGGGCTCGCATTTAGCCTCCAGGATCTCCTGAAGGCACAAAACAACAAAGAAATTCAATTCAATTTTAATTTTATTTATATAGCGCCAAATCATGAAACATGTCATCTCAAGGCACTTTACAAAGTCAAGTTCAATCAGATTATACAGATTGGTCAAAAATGTCCTATATAAGGAAACCAGTTGATTGCATCAAAGTCCCGACAAGCAGCATTCACTCCTGGAGAAGCGTAGAGCCACAGGAAGAGTCATCTGCATTGTACATGGCTTTGCAGCAATCCCTCATACTGAGCAAGCATGAAGCGACAGTGGGAAGAAAAACTCCCCATTAACGGGAAGGAAAACCTCCAACAGAACCAGGCTTAGTATGAACGGTCATCTGCCTCGACCGACTGGGGGTTACAGAAGACAGGGCAGAGACACAACAAGAGAAACAAAAAAGCACAGAAGCTCACATTGATCCAGTAATCTGTTATAGATGGTAATAGCGGGTGATCTGTCTTCCCTGGATGATGTCACAGCTAACAGACCTGTGGTACATATCCATTTACTAAGGATAGATTAATCATGTCCAAAATAGGGCCACTGATCAAAGGGAATATGTCCTTAAACAACTTGGTTGGGATTGGGTCTAACATACAGGTAAAAGGTTTAGATGAAGCTAAATAAACAGCTATTATCTCCCACCATAGCCCGCTACACAAACTGTTTATCAGTTTGCATTGCAGGCTATTTCTCTATTTTTGTTACATTTTAGAATTTTGATTATTTCAATTACTCAGTTCATTTTCATTTATTTTCTTATTTGTTGTATTAGTATTTTTTGTTTAAATTTAGTTGTTTAGAATATATTTATTTGTTAGTCATTTGTTTAATTAGTTAATTGATTATGTTTGGGCATTGGGTGTGTCTCATATATATATATATATATATATATATATATATATATATATATATATATATATATATATATATAACAAATATGTTATGATTTTAAAAGTCGTTTGAAGGGCCATTAACCTAATTAGCAGCGTCGCTAAACTACCTAAAATTGGACACAAGTATCCAAGCATGGACATTTTCCCAACCACAAGTCTTATGACAGTTCCGAACTTTTATAAAGTGGAAATATTCCTTCATAATAACACCCATGTCACTGTTGTCTGCTGGACACCACACATAGGGAATCTAATTGGCAGCGGACCGAACCAACAGCTTCAGTTCAACCCTAATTAAAATATTATTTGGGAATGATTTGTCTCTCAAAAGTAGATAACATTGGCAGAATGTGAATGTTGTTGAATATTACATTTGCAAATGAATATGCCTGATTAAAACGTGAATCATTTCAATGGTCAAACAATACCCTCCAAATTTCCTTTTTTATAGTCTACGATGTGACTAGCTTGGATTAAAGTTTGCTGATCTGTTTGTGCATCCAAACGACAACAAAAAAATAAGAAAAGTGGAAATCTGTGTTTGTTAGTAACCTTTCAAGTAAATCCCTTCTCTGCAATCAATTAATATGCGTCTAGACAGTCTGTACAACAACGATCCTAAAACAATTAAAATTCCCAGCACATGAGATGAAGATGCAAAGTTTGCAAAACAAGACATTTGTCTCACTTGATCTGCCTCTGGCCGGGTCTGCACACGCACGCAAGCACACGTTTGGGTGTGTGTCTGAGGCGTTTACCTCAATCTTCATGGAGAAGCCCTTCAGGGTCACACTGCTGGAAAAGCCGGTGGTGTCGGGCACCGTGTCGAACTAAAGAGAGGGAGAGAACAACACAGACAGTGGAACAATAAGTAATCATGACAGTGGTTAAAATAGGAACAACAAATACACAATGCCTTTCACAGACACCCACCATTTACTCAACGGTCTGTTGTTGCACTGAATTTTTACTTCCACAGGACAGGTATATGATGTATTCTGTTCTATTTCTGGTCTGCTTTTCTTACTGGCTTCCACCTGTGCAGGCTGCTGCTCTTTTGCTAAAATAAAATACCAAATGCTATGCACTGTTTTGGGAAAAACGGGACTAACACATTGTTGATAGAGAGGACTGATTGTTTATAGGGAATGTTACTTCCATTCAAAGTGACAAATGAGAAATATTTAGGTTGACTTTACAGTAAATGTCTTACTTAGTGCTCCTTTAACGGAGCTGTAAGTAATACTGACGCCTTGTGGCTGAAATCGATACAACGGCCTGTCAATCACAATCTAATATGCCGTTTTTGAACGTTCTGATGCTGTTGAGAATTTTTGCTTACACAGGATAGATTTATAATATTGTATTCTGTTCTGTTTCTGGTCCGCTTCTCTTCCTGGCTTCCATGTTTGCAGGCTGCAGCTCTTTTGCCAAGATAAAATACCAAATACTGCGCTCAAATACCAAATACCCTGGGAAGATTGGCTCAGGAACCAGGAAGTAAACGTGGGCTACACTGGGAACCGAAGTACTTCTGGACCGTACCTCTAGGTTTGAAAGGAGATAAACAGGACTAAGACATTGTTGATGGAGAGGACCGATTGTTTATAGGGAATGTTACATCCCTCCCAGGTGACAAATGAGAATGATTTAGGTTGATTTTACAGTAAATATCTTACTTATTTCTCCTTTAAAGTCAAAAGCACAGCAATAACGGAGATGTGCATCCTGTTGCTCGTGTAATGTAGGTCTGAGAGGTTCGCAAATAGATTTTCAAAAAAGTTTGGCGAGAACGCTTTCACGGGGAAATCAGGCCGTGTCCGAAAAAGGTTATTCATAAATCTAAAACTACGTTTGAGAGGGAAAAAGTCAACAAGACGTGGCCATGTGCATGTCTTTCCTCTAGCCGTGACTTTCTGGGGCGCTGAAATGGAGCAAGGCTATTGTTTTGAAAGTAACACTGCATTTTCTGATACCTTTGTGAGCTGTGATGACCTAGTTTCCTACATTGCTTTTGCAGATGAGAGAGAGAGAGAGAGAGACCCAAGGGAAAAGCTCCTACCAAGACAGAGTTGCTGGGTGGGTACACAGCCGTGGGGCTCCTCTTCTGCATGGGGAGGGCAACCAAAGGAGGTCTCTCCCTTGTGAGGGGGGGTTTGTTCAGGGCCTGGTGGAACGTGAACAGAGGTGTTTCTGCTACAATATCGTGGAGGATTTTTCCATCTTGTTGTGCCAAAATTGAGAGACGATAAGCAAAACCTGGTTACTTACCCTGTGAAGCACGACTCCCAACACAATAGCCAGGAGCAGCAGGGCGATGGCCGCCATCACCACGATGAACCACAGCTCCTGGACAACCTTCTGCTCCCTCAGGCCTCCTTCTGCCCGATCGCCTCCGCCTCCTCCAGGAGGAGTGGGGCTTGGTGAATCTGGAAGAAAGAAGCAGTTTCACAAAGCTTCGAACGGACGTGCCCATCAGCCTCTCAGGAAACGTCAGTGTTTAAGATTTGTTGATCATAAAAGCGCGACTGGGAAGAAAAAAAAAACAGAGTTAGCACTTGTTCATAACATGGTAGATATGATTCAGAAAGATACGAAAGGGGGTGATAATGATTAAAAGCGTAAAACAATCAGATGTAAAACTTAAACATAGCCCAAAGTGTATAAAAAGGGTTTTCAAAAACCTGCATAAGATGGTCACTATGTTGCACAATAAAGAGCACATTTTTACAAACCATTGTTTTTGCTGGATGTGGGAACCAATGGGCCAACTTCCAACATTTTTCCTGATGAAACATCTTCTTGGACAGTGAGTGTCTTCATTTATGATCGGGTTAGTGCAAAAGTCCTAAAAACGCCATAATGCCTCTATTCTTTGACTTCCTTCTTAAAATTTAAAAGTGATCTTGATCACTATTTCTTCATGGTCTTTCAGAAACCATTTGAAGATGCGTTTTCACCTTTATCTTGTCTTGTACCAGACAATGGAAGGTTATTGTCTGCTTAAATATGAGGAAAGTAGCCAGACGGAGAACAAAAGAAGAAACGGCCTTAAACGCTAACTACAGCATCTGAATCTGAAACATGTTTCTTTAGTAGATAATCTACACTACACCTTCAGCTCAGGATCTTGTAGAAACATCTCATTTGCTGTATAACTTGTCGGGCCCACTTCTCATGTTCAGCTCTCTTAAGGTCCCTCCATGGCATTACAATCAGATGAACGTCTGGTTGGGTCTCTTCACTGGTTCTGCTGTGGATTTACTGCTGTATTTGAGGTCATGGTTCTGGTAATGCCACAGTTTTGGTACAAACAGTCAGAATTTCATGGGCGACTCAGTGAGCAAGACGACCAGATCCTGTGGACCCCTGTGCCAAAATCCCCAACTCTCCACCACCGTCCTTGACAACTGGTACGATGTGCCGTGCATTATGGTAAGACATTTCTACCTTACTTTCATCCATTCAAAGGAAGTTGTTCAAGAAATCTAGTGATAGCTGCAACTGAGCAAACCTAAATGACTTCTTTAAGGAGAAGGGCCTTGCCTTGGCACTCTTCCAATCAGTCTTGTTCATTCTTTTTCGAATTCTACTGTCATGAAATGTAACATGATAATTGAGACTGAGCTTTTAGATTTGATCACACTTCCTCAGGAAATTGCACCACTGGGGATTTGGGGTAGATTTCCCCAGATCCACTCCTGTTAAGATGGGCAATTTGCCTAAATGTTTTTCGCTTAAAGGATCTTTGTCGCTGTAGAATGATGGATTCAGACCGTTTAAACACACACAGACGCTTACAAGCATCAGCTCGGCAACCCGCCAAAGCTTTTGCTTTTTTAGAGTCAATTGCATGTGCTGTTGATTAGCTAATCAACTGCCTTTCATGATCAGTACCTGGATACTACTTTACACCTGAAGAAAAAGCAAGGATGTACTTATTTATTTTATTTTTTTCTAAGTGACTGTTACGGAAACACTGACTGGGAATCCATTTGTTGGTGCTAAAACGTTGCTTTATGTTATTTTCCCCCTCAGATCAGGCTAACTAAGCAAGAAACGTTGTCTTAGCATGAAGCTTCCTACAACATCTTTCTCACAACTGGTCTTTTCCAAAATTGTCTGTTTAGCATAGAGACCAAATGGAATATACTTTAGGTTTTACACATTTTCTGAAATATGGCTGGGTTCTATGCTAAAAATAGCTTCCAAAGTCCAAAGAAACATTTCAATTAGAAATAAACTTTCTGTAGATTATCCCGCCTCTGACACTATCTGAGTTCTGCCTGTCTTAGATCTGAAATCAGCACAGTGAGAATGAAAGGTGATCGCATTGTACATGGAAAGGAGAGAGAAGTTTGTAACAGGAGACATACTTGCTTGCACGGCCTAGTTTTAGGCATCGGAAATGCCACAATGCTTCGCGCTCTGTCACTTTTATCTAATACCCCACCCTTACAGTAGATAACCCTCTGGAACTGTACGGCGTTGCTCTGTGCTGACGGAGTCGCACTCACCAGCGCTGAGGTCCGTGGTTCGGCCTGTGGTGGGGATGCTGGTAGACCTACAGAGGGTGTAGGATCACGGCTGAAATTCCATCCAGACCTTCTCCCTTTGACATTATGCCGTCGAAATGTGACAAAAACATAGATGTGGTCATTCCCAGCCCCCCGGGGACCAACAACTCTTAGAGGGGGTCACGAGCTAAAGAGCAATGAACCGACTGCATGCGTGCTCCTGCGGGCCTCTAAAAGCTCCCCATCACCCTTCGCTGTTCCTCGGCAGTGCCATGGCAACAGCTGGGTGTCAGCTTTCGCTCTACCTGCAGAGACGCGGAGCTTGTAGAGCAACGCCGCTACACTAGTCGTGCATATGTGCGTCCATTGTCGTGAAATGACATGCTTGGTGTTTGAATGCGTCCCCCAGAGTCTAGGCTTCCATTGATTAAAGACTATAGGTTTAAAACATTTACATGCAAATGAAAATTAAAGTTGCAGGTATTTCTGAACATGGTTGCAGCAAATTTACAGCTGTACTTGTGGGACTAATTGGTGGCCCAAATGAATTATGCAGCTCAGTTTCACAATAAATGTCTTTTTTTTTTTTTTTTTTTTTTGTATTAAGTTGCACTAAGCGGTGCAGGGATTTGTGGGTTACCTATATATTTCATGTCCATTAAAGTCGTGACTGCTTTATGTGCTTTTGGCTGCAAAAACAACAGGAAGGCTTCAGTGTACAGTTGCATCATTGCGTACGGTAGTAAGGAAGGTTTTATCTGCAGCTTTCAAAAAGTGTTTGTACTCAACATGAGCTGCAGTAGGTGGGATAAGCGCGTGACCCCCCATTGGTCAACATGGCCCATGAGGCAGTACGCTGGTGAGCCACACGATGGCAGCAGATACCGGATGCTCTCACAGGAGGCGCAGTCCAGCTGAATGCGGGGAGGTTATTGTTGCAAAGAAAAGAAAGCTGCAGGGACCCTAGCTTGTCACAGTCTGCAGTTCATCTGGGACTGCAGTCCTGAAAGCAGCTGCATGACACGGCTGTGTGCATGCTCTGCAGCTCTGACCAGCTCATTTATCCAGTTTTACCCTTCGGAGTGACGCAGGGAGCTCTGGGGCAATGATGGAGAAGGTGTAAAATCTGTGTGCCTTTAAGAAGAATCATGAGATGTTTTGACACAATTAGTCTTTTTAAATTCTTGCATCTCTTCAATTAACTTCCAAACAACATTACTGATATTACTGTTAATGTTCTGTTTGCAAGAAACTCCTTTCTTTTCTTAGTTTTTTTTATTTTTATTTTTTGTCTTTGTTAGACCTAGTTGTGATCTAAACTGTAACTCATTCCAAACCTTTTTTTTTTTTCTTTTCCCAGACAAGCCTTCTGCTCTATAAATGATGTGTTGTCCTCAGTCCTCGGGCAGATCTGGGCCGAGCTTCCAAGTGTTGCAGAGATTAAAACGCTCAGGCCCTGGTTGAATGCTTCTTTGTAACACGTTCCCACTTCGGATTAAGAGCCAACATTGCTGCAAGTAGCAACGATGTCTCCTGTTTTAACTTAAACATAAAACCGTCTTCAGGACTTTAATTACCGTGGCCATTTCATACTTTTGGGAGTTTGAACGAACAGAGTTCTGTGACTTAAGGATAGATGACAAGGTATGGATGGATGGATAATTCAGAACATGGGATAGGGAATAATGCATCTAAACCTTGAAGATGCACCAAATCAAATTCCCTACTTTCCCCCCGACTGAATAGAAAACCTGCAAAAAGAAACCATCTAGAACCGGAGACTACGGTGCAACAAAACAAGGAAAGCATAGAACACTAAATAGATAACAGCCTTTGAACCTGTAGCCACTGGTGCACAACCCCAACCATCATTGCTCCATATATCGAAGCCCCCCCCCCCCCCCTCCCACATTAAGCCTCACCTCATTTGATTTATTTTCACAGAGCAGCCATCCTCCGCCTAATACCCTAATCAGCATTCATACCTTGCTGTGACGATTCGGGACAATGCCTTTTTATTGAGAAAGTGATCTCACCCTTGAGTGCCAGAATCAGCTTTTTTTTCTTCTTTTTTTTTCTTTTTTTACAACCCATCTCCTCGGGAGGCCTCATCCATCAGCGGAGGTGTCTGGGCGACACGGCCACCCGACACATACTAACCCATTTACACACAGGGACATACGGGAATACATCACTCAAGATGGCTAACTCACTTTGCTGACAGCTGATGTGGAGAAATTTCTCCAGCTATGTCCCAAAGCCCTCGGCGGGAAAAAGATAAATTCACCCGGCAGAAACAGGGATTTGGATTATTTTGGGGGGGGGGAGTTTCCATCTTTGTTATTTAAGGTTTACCTCACCTGCCCTCATCAGTGATTTATTACAAAATATACTTAACTATAAGCGATCTGGGTGTTTTTCTGCTGCTTGTAAACAATATTGCTGCTAAAATTAGAAGCCGAGATTGTTTTTCTATCAGGATCACTGTGTTACAAAGCAGTGAGTGGAACGCCTATTCCTCTCTTAAGCTCAACAGGCAGCTGACGGCCAGCTCCGTCTCCATCACTATTGGACTTCATTACATTTACCGCTGTTAATTATAAATCTCCATCCCACTGGGCTCTGATGGGCCTAAATGTACCATAATGGGCCCAACATGGAAATAAGAGTTCATTGTCAGGCCGAGCAGAACGGACTGCCCCCCACTTAGCGGCTCTTAGCGTGTTCGCTTCAAGCCCGTCTCGGCTTTTATTGAGGACGAGGAAGAAGACACTCGGATGTTACGAGCTTTGCATTAAGGGGAACGTCTTTATTGCCCAAGAATCCACCTGAGAATGAAACAGCACAGCTCAGCTCCTGCAGGGAGAAACGCTCACATCTGTGAAAACACCTCCGTTGGCATAAGACATGATGCACGTACAGCAAATCTTACAGGACAAACATTTACAACCGACTTGTCACGTTGGCGCCGCCGGATCTTGAATCCGAGAGGACTCCCCCCACCCACCCCCCAATCCCCATGTGTGTCGGGAGACAAATTTTTAGAGACTCTTCACACAACAAACACACGCTAGCAGATTAACACAGCGCCACCACCAGGTTCCCCCCAAACATTATGGCTAAAAGGAAATCGGTGCACACGTTTCATCCTACACACAGACCTCTACTATTGAAAAAGACATCGACTCGCTTCCCTAATTATAGATTTACAGTCCTGGTCAGAAGTTTACATACACTTCTCGAGTTAAGTTTGGTCTTATAAAGATGCGTTTGAACTGTTATTTTAACGGGGATTTCATTTTTTTTTTTAAAACAACAAATTTAAACACACAATGTTGAATTAACTGTACATTTCTCTAATCCACTCAGGTTGAACATTATACTTACATATGGCTCAATGTACTATAGAACGTTGCAGGGACACCATGCGCCTCTTGTCGCTACTAAAAAGCTTCAGACATAATTAGGGCAGCATATCTGGCAACCCTTATCTCGATGTTTTGTTTTCCTGTCTTAACCAGGGATTTGAACAGAGCTTAATCTGTAAACACTTTATAAATCATTCATAAGTGTTTATTATGCATTAATTAAGGGCCAGCAAATGACATAACTGTCAATTTTTTTTGACAAATAGTGAGCCTAATCTGTTCAACTATATATTTCACCTAGAGTCGCTTCTATTAAACATAAGACTAAATTAATACCTTGTAAAAACAAACCGGTCAGTTTTTTTGTCTGTTGTTTGCCTATAATTACTGGATAGTAAACACTTATGAATGAGTTACAAATTAATTAATAGCATATTGTATTAGCCATTAACACGGGGAGCCTTACTGTAAATTGGTATTGGCTGGGGCCATTCCAGACTCTAGTGTTAGCCTGTTTTACCCATTTCAAAACCAGTTTTGATGTGGGTTTGTGAGCCTTTCACTGTTAGAATACCCAGTGGTGTCCAAGTTTCAACCATATGACCCAGACTGACCATAACATAAAAGAAAACAGGTTGGGATGCTAGGATGATCAGGAAAAACCCAAGGGCAATAGATGATTAAACTGGAAGAGGGAGAAAAAGTTTGATAAGACAAAGATTGAGCTATTTGGTTGATGGCAAATGGTTTGTTCGGGTGAGTCAAGGCAAGGCTTTTAAACCTAAAACCAACTCTGGTGACAGCGCCGTGCTGTTTCATTGCCCGTGGTACTGATGCATTACAGAAATAAATGATTATACCACCATAGATGGGCCAACTTCACCTCAAATCATCAACTAGATGCCTGAAACCTGGACACAGTTGGGAATTGTAACAGAACAATGAGCCCAAAGACATTCAAAATGGTTTTAGAATTGATAAGTAGGATAATAATAATAATAATAATAATAATAATAATAATAATAATAATAATAATACACTTCTTTAATGGTAGCGACCTCATCCCTGTTGAATATGTGTGGGCTCTGTCTAAACGTCACGCCTGTGCTAGAAAATCGGCCAATCTAAACTAGCTATACGGATTCTGACAAGAAGAGGGGTCAAATATCCAACCAGAATTACACCTGAAGCTTGTTGATGGCTACAGCAAAATAGCTGAGGTTCAATTTCCTAAAAAAATACGTTCAGCTAAGTATTTGTTTGAGGGTATGCATATAAATAATTAAGCCTGTGTTGATTAGAGAACATCCACCATAAAACTCAAAATTGCGCGCCTTGTTCTAGATTTTCTTTTTAAATCATTAAAGTTGTGAGCCGTATCATCAGTCCCGTTAGAAAATAACAGTTCATATAAACCAATAAAAGCCCCAATTTAACACAGTGTGTAAACTTTTGAAGTGAGCTGTACGTTATGGCAGCCTTTTTTTCTTTTGTTTTGCATGAAGTCATATTCAGCGTTCTGCAAAACGCAGACCCCACGTCTGTGGTAATATCATGATATGGTGTCGGTTATCAGTGCTACAGCAGAGAAGCTAGTAAAAAAATGATCTCACAATAATATTAGTTAAAAATCTTTAAAAAAAACGATCCTCTTGCTGCAATAGCCCATTTGTAAATAAAACAGAATAGAGCCACAAATAAATAAATATTACTTTGTTGTAGTGCAGTTGCATCATGAAGGTAAGTACTCTTTACCTGAAATCGCCTGGTAAAATATTAATATTAATAATAATAATCCCCCCATCACGTGTGCATGACTGGAGTTAGATATTTCTGCAGTACAATAAAGCAAGGGGGCAGGTTTTTGTGAACATTTCATAAGCCACCTTAAAGTATCATGGCAACCTGCTGGTAAAACTCGACAATAAAGAGTTTTTGCTCTTTGGCAAGACTAACAGTAAATCTCTACTATACAACAAAGAAGAGAAAACAAAACTTCTTATCGTAAATGTCCTCTAAATCCCTAAGAAGCAGATTTTACAGGCTTCAAGACGAGCAAAAAATAATCCACAAGGATCTTCAAGTATCAAGTGTTTCTTACAATTATTTTAAAAGAAATAAGGTTTGGCATATAATTGTAAATATATCTGAAGAAGGCGCGATTCTTCTGCTTTTAAACCGTCCGTCGCACACGTCACCTGGTTAGCAACCATAAAGCAAATTCGACTGTTTTTATAGGAAACAGTAGGGCTGTGTCTCCAAAAAAAAAAAAAAAACACGTTCCAGTCGCCACGTTCAAGATATGAGCTAAAATGGACGAATACACCGAGACAGGAACCCACTATTCACCAATATGCTCCGCCTCCTCTCATATTAAACCTCGGAGGTCACAAAGCTGCAGATGCATCTGCTTCCGATCAAACTTTGGCCTCAAGGAGTTCGAGGAATAGTTTGTGCATAGGTACTCGGCCGTCCTGTTTGATGCTGCAGAAGTGCTGGACGGCACGGGCGGCCGTCTGACGGAGCAGAGGGAGCGTCATGATCAGCTTCCCAGCACGCCGACAGTCCTCGGGGTGGTGGGCGGCCTCGTAGTCCTGCAGGGCCCCGTGAAGGACGTCTTGAAGTCTCTGAACGGCCTCAGAGTCCTCGATTTGCATGGAGTCTAAAAGTAAAAAAAGGGATGGAGTTAAAGAGTTACTGTAAAAAAAAAAAAAACAGATAGAGATACGCAGATTCTTAGTCCAGTCTTCGCACGTGTAGTACCCGAGTTTGCGAGCGCGATGGCCTTGAGAAGCACAAACTCCTCCTTTTCCAGCCCCATGCTTTTGTACTTCTTCACCAGCTGCAGGATAGCATTGTTCAGATCAAACAGCCCAGCCAGTTTGGACTGCTCCTCGTCCATGATGTAGTCTTCGGCGTAAACCAGCTTGTCCTCCATGGTCAGGGAGCGAAACACCACCCGGAGGATCAGGATCTCCATCCAGCCGCTCTGCAGGAGACTCATCTGGTCAGCTAAAGAAAGGGTGGGGAAGCCTGGAAGGACGAAATCAATGAAAGAACATATTCATGTCGTCTGTTAGAGACACATCATGGTGTAGTTGAGCAGTTGATGTAAAATAATCGGAAGGAAAAAATAGACATGGTCTTCGAAAAAAAACGTTAACACGTGTGGTGTGCATTAAATAAGTGGCTCGAGAGCCAAACTAATTAGGAAACAGAGATCCCAAGCTTTGACCATCTCATGAAACATTGTTCAGCCCATCATGATGCGGCTGTTTGCCAAGACTGACAGGCCAGATAGGGAGAGGATTCATCCAAAAAAAAAAAAAAAACAGCCAAGAGGTTCATGACAACTCTGGAAAAGCTGCAAAGATCCACAGCTCAGGTGAAAGAATCTATAGAAAACACAACTATCAGTCAAGTGTTTCAGATAATATGGCTGAGATGGCAAAAAATGAAGCCATACGAATTTCCTTGGCATGTTTGCCAAAAGCCACGAGGGGAACACATCCAACATGTGAAGGATGAGAACACAGCTTACATTTTTGGTCTGGACGTAAAGCTCTGTGTGTGGGGGACACACCCGAGACACACCAACCTTACAGTGAAACCTGGCAGCATCATGCTGTGGGGATGAATTTCTTCAAAGAGGGACAGCAAAGATGGCCAGAGTTGACGACGAGATGAATGCTTTGCAATCCCTGAAGAAAACCTATTAGAGGCTGCACAAGATTGGACTCACCTTAACGTAACCCTTAACCCTAAAGATTTAGCTTGAATTACGCTGGTTTAGATCAAAACATCCTTGTGTGTTAGAATGGGCCAATCAAAGTCCAGAGTGTGATCTTGACTGAAATTCTAAGGCCTGACTAAAAGAGTAATACAAGAGTAAAGGGCATTACAACGGACAGAAGGGTTGCTGCAAGACACTCCTTGTTTAATTGACAATTACAACCAACTGGGTCTTATTAAACCCACATAAACATGCACACACACACACACTCACACACAAACCTGCATACACACACACATACACTCACACATACACACGTTTACTGTAATTAAACAGAAGATTTTACAACGCAGAGAAAGGGAGGGAGTGGTATTTGTATTTTTGATTGTAATCAGGAGCCACGGCTCTTTAACGTCTCTAAGGCGATGCCACCGGCAGCCTTCGCTCGCCCGCCCTTGCCCCAGGATGGATTGGAAACGCAGGCAGAGCACAATTTCACTAGTCGATAGGGATCAGTATTCTGTAGCAGAGCCATCGATCAGGCGCAGAAACCTGTTTGAGTTTCTGGAAGATGAAATCTCAAGCAAGTTATTGATAGATTGAGTAATAGAAGTCAAACCTTTGATAAAGCCAGGGTCTCAAATGAAATAAGACACACATTTTTTCTTTTTTGAAGTATCAATTCAAAAGAGGTTTGACAGAGACAGCTAAACTAAAAGCTTTTTAGTCCAATTTTGCCAACGTCGTGTGAAGCCCTAAAACAATTTGTGTTTCTCCACTGTGAATTTGTGTTTCTCAAAGTGAATTTCTCCACTGTGAGATCAATAAAGCCTATCTTATCTTATCTTATCTTAAAGAGCCCAAATAACCCACCATTTCTAGCCCTTTCTGTCTGTTTTAAACTTTAGTTCCCGGTACCACTACTCAAATAAGTTCTCTAGTAAATATTCTTGAAGTCACCACACAAATGAGTTTATTTGCCCTAAACCCTAAAAACAGAAACATTGTCCCTCCAGACACACGTCGGATGTCCCCTCGACATTTGCTTGACAAATGCACAGAAGCACAGCTAGTTTCCATCACCGCATGTTAGCGCGGTCGTCACCCAAACGGCCGCCTTAAACACGCACATATTCCACAGCCAGCTCTGCATCGGACTCGAAATGGCCAAAACCAAAGAGGCCAGTTGGTCTTTAGCCAGCTCGTCTCGCAGTTTGCCCCTCAGACTTCACACCGCATCACTGCCAATCTGCCTGATAGGAGCCGACACAGAGGAGCGGGAGCGGCCAGGGCGGTAGTCCCCCGTCACACTCACCTCCCCCTGGGCGAAGAACTCACATGGCCTGGGACACTTCGCCCAGGACCCCGGGTTCCCCCAGCAGTGGGGGCTGCTGTGTGATCCGCCACTCATCCAGAGCCGATGTGACACGGCCATTACGCTGCTAGGTAGGGCCGGACCATTATTCAAATACCGCTGTCTCCCGTGCTTCAGTCTCTTGTTGCCACTTCTTTGCTTTGCTTAGTGTCACACTTTAAATGCTTCAGATTTTTTTTTTTTACTTTGTTCATCTGAATTTAAGATTACTTTACTAAGCATAACTAGCTTGTGTATCTCTGCCATATGAAGCAGGGTACAAAATGTATACTGTGATGGGAACTGTGATGTATCAAGAAAACAATAAACTCTAATTATAAAATGTACCAGCTGTTACCCTGTTTGCGCAACGAAAAGAGTGACAATAGTGCCAGTAAAAGTGTGTTGTAATATATAGTTTGCTCTTTCAGGTCAGAAACATTAGGTAGTAACTTAAGATGCTTGAAAGCATATATTCAGGTGACTGGGCTGAACGAGCGAGGTGAAGTTTCTGTAACATATGATATAAACGAGATAGACGTTGCCTTTTACAATTAAAGGAATAGTCCTATATTTGTTTATTTATATTAAGGTTAGTTGGCTACTGTCAGCTTCTACCTCTGTGAAATAGTAAAATTTGACAATGTCACAATAATTCACTTAATTTAAAACCCAAAATGTAAAATACTGGGACTAACTGGTGCTGCTTATCAGGCTTTTGGTTAGAACTAGGGCTGGCAAAATCCACCTTGTGTAAAATATCCTGGTTTCATGGTACACAGTGTGTATTTTGACTATTTCTTCGCTGTTATGTTCCCTAAAGCCGGGCGTACACTGTACGAGTTTTTCAGTCGTGATACTTATATACATCTCAAACTGTGCGACGGAACCGCGGGGTTTAAAAAGTTCACCGCTCACGATCTGTGCGGCGCGACGCTCGGACGAGACCGGACTGCTCACACTGTACGTCGTGTCCCCTCTGGGACCGCTCGCTGTGGCGGCAGAGGCAGGCGAGCGACGGTGGGTGACAGGGACCCAGAGCAGGGGTTCGAGCCCAGCTCTGGCGAGGCCCGCAGGAGGCACCGGGCGTCGGGGGAACGGAGGGGAGAGAGAGGAGAGACGAGACGCATCGGCGGCCGCGCGGCACGGCAGGTCGCCTGCCCCCCCCCCCCCCCCCCCCCCCCCCCCCCAGCAAGCGGAGGAGTGCCGAAACAGGCGGCCAGCGCGTTGCGCGGACCGGACGGCTCGCCCTCCCCAACACCGGCCGGAGGTTGCTTCAGGGACGCCCGCTTCCCTCCCTCCGCTGGCGGGGACGGAGAGGAGGGGAGGGCGCCCCCTCGTAGCTCTGCTTGAACAGCAGGATGCGCTCACAAAAACCTCACGACAGCCGACTGAATTTCAAACATGTTTGGTTTTCACCGATCGTCCGATTCCTGATCGGGAGGTAGTCGTGAGAAGCCAGTCCCCCCTCCTCCCCCCCCCCCTCTCAAACTGAAATTCGGCCCGATTCAAAAAATGCTCGCACGACTGAAGAATCGGCCCGAAAAGGGGAAAAACTCGTACAGTGTACGCCCGGCTTAAACTGTGCTGTCTTCAGTTATTTCCTTATATTTGGTATACTTCCGTGTTTGACTTTTAAAATTTCTTAATGTTTTTTTTTCCTGTTTATATTTCTAGTCGCTAGCACTTTGGTTAATACAGTACTTTTGTGGATTATGTTCTTAGTTCATTCTTTGTGCTATTCCTGTTAGATTCCTTCCATGTGTTTCCCTTCAGGTCCTGTTCATTGCACTCCTCCATCTCAGGTAGTCAGCCTGCAGTCAGGTAAGAGCAATAGGTGGTGTTCCTTTTGTACTCAAAACACAGATGTCTGTAATTTTCCATGAAAAAGAAAATTTTCCAACATCAAATTTGTCTTTTTTGTAAGCAAAGGTAAACATGTCGTGACTTTCTTACAGCCAGTGAACCAGCAAAGCACATAAACAGGTGGGGGAGGGGGGAGGGGGGCTGTGTGCTGCATATCGGCGAGAAAACTGTCAGAAAGGTGTAGTGAAAAGTTTTAGTGATCTGAAAACTATAAAGTTTATGGACCGGTCCAGGCGAACCGCCTTACCCACGTCTCCAGTTTCATGTAAAGAAAATAAGGTTTCTCCAGCTTCAGCTGGTCAAACTGGTTTGGGTTTACTCATCCAAGTCTGGGAAAAAATAATAATCACGCACTTTTCCTAGAACGTAAACAGCTCGTCACTGAAGTTTCCGACAGAGTATTTTTGCTTAATTTTAAAGGCTCTCGGATGTTTCGCTGAGAAACAGGCTCAACGTTGATGGTGTAATCACTTTTTCCATCACGCACAGGATGGTTTAAAAAAAAAAAAAAAGGGATATTCCTCAAAAGTCTGAATATCAGCCGTGGATTAAACCGTATGTTACCCTAAGGAGGAGAAAAATGCCCGCTCCTGTTCAACTATTCTTTCTTTGCCATTCGGGTAAAATATCCAGTCTTTTCCAAACATGCCCGGTGGGTTTTTTCATGGATTAATGTATTTTTAGTGACATTTCAGAGTGCTGAGAGAAATTTGTTTGACGCCTTTATGAAAAACGTCTTCCCGACTCTCCCTTCTCCTCGCCTTTACTCCTCTGGCGGGTATCTGCTGTGGTTACAGCCACCGCTTACTGCTCCTCCGCACACCCTCAGCTAAATCCTCCACTGGCAAAGGGCTACAAATACACATCAGTCGGTCGCCATCTGTCTGCGGATGGCGACCGCAGACATCCGCAGACAAAAAAAAAAAAAAAAAAAACAGGAGAAAAGAGACAGACAGCAGCACACGGGTGGGTTTTGTGAAGGGAGGAGGATGACTTTCTTCCAGAGCGAGAGTACGGAAACGCTGATGAAGAGCAACCGACTAAATGACTCTGGTCAGATTTGTGGAAAAGCGATACAGGGGGAAAATATAGTAGAAAGGTGCGAACACACGCGCGCACCTGTTTTGTTTGTGTTGTAAGCAATTCAGAGACAAGACATCAACAAAGAGCCCAGGTGCTTCCCTGGTGATGTTTTGGGTGTGAATAACACTGCTGATGAAGCGGAGAAAATGAGATGATAAGAACTAGAGAACGATTAAGCAAGAAAAGCAGGAGGGGGGGAGAAAAAAAAAGTCCCGCATTTAAGTTTGTCATCGGACTGAGCAAACACTTCTCTGAAGCGTTTCCAGTATTTCACCAACGGAAAGATCCAAGCCATGACCATATGTTGCTAAATATAGAAATACTCTTGGTGACAATAGCTGTGTTTAATGAAAATAAGCATTCAGAGTAAGGGGCTGATCGGGATAAAAATACGTCATGGAAACACGGAATATTGGAATACTGTGTTCAGATTAAGCTCAATCAGAATGAAATTGTAATCCAAATGAGACGGGTGGCGATTGTTAACCCAAACAGCGTCCATCTAAACCCTTGTTCTGGTCATTTGGATTTGGGCAAACTGCTTTGACTGCGCATGTGTGCCCTACGTCTGTGGACCTGTAACGCAGGAAGACCAGCAGGATGTGTTGCTGAGTCTGTAGCTTTATTAGGGATTGCAGTAACGTCTGAACCGTTCTTAGAACCTGGCACGGCTCCATTCTGGGCGCTCAGAGGACACAGAACAGACACACTTCTGTTTTTGTTTCTATATGTATTTGTTGTTCGTTTGCTTGTATGTTATATTATTGCTTGTTTGTTCGTATATTATTGTCTACAAACAAAAGTAAAAAGAAAACACACTTCCGTCTTTTTAAGCACAGACAGAGGTACCACTTCTTTGGTTTTTAGAGAATAAAGCCTGGTGTGTGTAAATATATAAGAATGTAATGATTAGATTAATTGATTTTATGCCCATCTAAACAATGTATTAAACTTTTTATATATATATATATATATATATATACATAATTTTTTTTTGCGCATGTAAGCACAGCCTGTGTTAGCCTTTAACAGTATATCTTATAATTCATTTTAAGCAAAAGCCTTATGTAGTGTAGGAATTCGCTACTTCCCCTGCTCTTTATCAACCTGTAGATTTATGCTGCCGTTTTGGACTGATGGTGTAAGTAAACTCATTTTCATCAACTTCATTTTGATTAAAAAAACAAAAAAAACCAGTTAAAAACAAAAAAAGTTTGTCATCTCTGAAAAATGCAAGCCGGTATTACTGTTTATTTTTGGCAGCAGAATTGGAAATCAATAAAACAACCACGGTCTATCAAAAGTTTACTATTGCACAGTCTGTTTAAAGTATTTTAAACCTTTCCTATTACAACTACTACTACAACTACTACTACTACTTCTACTACTTTATTATTTATAGAGCACTTTAAGCTACAGCTGCAACAAAGTGCTGAAAATGTAAAATCAAGAGCATTACGAACAAAGAACAAGGAAATAGCAATAAGAACAGCAAATAAACGCATTAAACAATAAACACAGAATAAAAAAAAAAAAAAAAAAACGTAAACAAAGTTTCAGGTTGTGCTAAAAGCCAAGCAATAGAAAGCAATTTGTTTTAAAGACGTTTTAAAGGTGGACAGTGAAGGGCACGCCTGATCTAGGCAGGTTATTCCATAAAGTGGGAGCAGCAACACTAAAAGCTCTGAGCTTCCTACCTAACCTCGGCACCTCCAGGAGCAGCTGATCAGCTGACCTGAGGCATCGAGCAGGAGAGTGAGGGTGAAGCAGACCAGAGGGGTAAGCCAGGGCTAGACCATGCAAACTTAAAAAAAAACAACAAAAAACAAAACTCTAAAATGAAAAGCAAATGACAGATCCAATAAAAAGTCCCCAGACGGAATATGTTGAAACAACAGATTTTTTTTCTCGATCTCTGAATTTGGTGAAAATCTTGTGTTCCCAAAACAAACCCCTGCGTAACATGACGCTCACCGCAGAGCAGGATTAAGCCAGGATTTTTCTCTAACTAAGCAGAAAGACCAAACTCGCACTCTTTCAGCCAAAGCGGGGGATGGTGGGGGGAGAGAAAAACAAACCTCCACGCGTCTCATCTGCTATTTCTGTGACAGAGGACAGGCTCAGTGTGTTCCAAGAGCCAGGAGGATTTCTGTAATTCAGACCTGACAGGGAGGCGGCTGCGGCCCAGGAAACAAATTAAAACTTCCATGTGGCCATTGGTCATCTGGTTGGTGTGGGAACACTTTGGTCGGCGAGGGCAGGGCACGCAATTTGCAGCATGCTGGCATGCACAGACACACACATACAGGATGACTGACAGATAACACCCAGCCAACCCCCCCCCCCCCCCCCCCCTCCTCTCTTGTGGGCCATCTTGGCAACCACAAGTCAGAACAATCCCTTCACTGATCTGATTAGAGACTTAGTGGACCTAATGTGTGTGTCGGCTTGTGTGGGAGAGCAACGCGTGAGTGAGTGAGTGAGTGAGTGAGTGAGTGAGTGAGTGAGTGAGTGAGTGAGTGAGTGAGTGAGTGAGAGAGAGAGGGAGATCCATACCGGGGATGTGTTTGGCCCAGCCGATGTTGACCACCAGCTCTCTGTCGGCCAGGTCGCACAGCGTGGTCAGAGCCTTGATGTCGCTCTCGGGTACCGTGGGGTCCGGCATGGCGAAGATGCTCTCCGGCTCGGCTACCAGCAGCAGAGACACCACCTTGTTTTCCACTGCGTCTACAAAAACTACAAAAGTTTGTCGTCACTACAGGTTTTTTCTTATTTATTCAAAGATTCTTCTGTGAGATAAATAAAGACATTGCTGCGAGAAGTCAGAGATGCAGAAAAAAAGTATGAAACACATTAACCTTAGGAAAAATAACAAAGGGCCGAAGACCCAGATCCGTTTTACAAATCTATTCTGGTAATCATCTGATTGAGCCTTTACAGAAGGACTCAACAAAACATCTCAGCTAAAGTACACCCAAACACACCAGGGCATGGTCGTTCAACTAAAGCAACAGGCTGGGAAAAAAAGATCATTATTCAGGGAAGCAGCCAAGAGACCCCCAGGTAACTCTGGAGGAGCTGCAGAGTTTCACAACTCAGGCGAGAGAATCTGTCGATAGGATAACTACTCGCTATGGACTCCACAAATGTCAAAGATAATAGTCAAAAAGTCTAGAGAAAACGTTGGAAAACCGAGGCAATAAATGATTAAGACTATTCAAAAGAAAGTGTAAAGACTTGATGGGTGTTTTAAACCATTTGGACACTACTGTGGATAAACCAGAAGTGATCCGCTGCTAAAGAGCTTAGCAGCGGAAATTACGCTTACATCCTGTGACAAGAACTGTTTTTTTTTTTTTTTAGATTGATGGTCTGGCCGAGCTCCACATGTACCTTGACTAACTGTACATGTAAATGTGATGGCTGATGCAAAATTCTTGGAGCTGCTAATCAGTCTTTATTGGAGTCCTTTAAAGCTAAATTTCCTGCTTTGTTTTTGTGTTTGTTTTCCTCGCTGTAACTGCTGTCTGCTCCAATCATCGGCTTTCATTCATTTTCAACTGTTCTGATGATTGCCAGATAAGGAAGGAAGTATGTTGTGCAATCAAGCCGTGAGGAAAAAATCAGACCAAATTGTAAGCAACAAAGAAATTTGAGACTTTTAAAGGGCAACTAAGGAACGTTTGACTTGTTTCGCTTCACCATCATTCGATAGTGCTATGAGCATAATTATCGCATTAATATGGAATGTTAACGTCAATTTAATGGTGTTTTGTATAACTTTAGGACGAATCCATCAATCGACCGATCGCTACAGCGCCCCTAGCTTCTTGGAGGTATAATCGCATTAATAAAATCGAGCGTCCTAAAGTTTACTGATTTTACTGAGCAAATCATTCTTTAAAATGTTATTTTATAAAATAATGTTTTGTTTATCTCAGGAACACATACCAAATGTTCTTCTAAATTAGTTAAGCTAATCTGATCTCATTCCACGTTCTTTAAGATGAACTTTTGTTCTCTAACTTGGATCTGCAGTGAACCAGGATTCACCGACTCATTCTGATGATGGTTTTCAACTATTTTATTTGTCCTTTTGTTTCTTTTGTGTGTACATAGTTCCTTGGCTTCTTTTTTTATCTTAATTTCGCTTAGTAGTTTTAGTTACGTGTCACTAGCCTAGTAGAGAGGATTTGTTGATGGAACTATAGCGTTAATTCAGATAAACAGCATAATATAGTGATGTTTTCTGGATGTTCATTTATTTATGTTGATACATTTTTGAACTTGAAGAGAAGTTTTCACTTAATTACACTATATGTGTGCAGAGTTTGCTGTTTCCTATTGTCCTAATGTAAGCTGTTTGGGCTGATATTCACCAGACAATACCTAACAGACTGAGAGTTATTTATTAGGCATTAAGTAACTTAAAACAGTGTGTAATAGCACAAGTAAAACATGGTATTAATAAACTACCAGACCCAAACTACCAGCTACTGCAAGCCATTTATGAGCTTTTTCCCTAAAGTTGGATGATTTTATTACTAATTTAACTGACAAATCAATCTAAGGACAGAAGTTACTGTTTCTATTTTGATATTAGTTGACTTTTTTGATAAATCAAGCAATGAAAAACTAGTTCAATAAAAAGTAGGTCTACCTTAAATTAAAGCGTTCATAAGACTCTCCAATAAAAAACCTAAACTTGCTAGAGGAGCAACTATTGATGGATTGCCAGACTTAAAAGAAAACACGATTTGGCTTTTAGCCAGTCTTAAACATAAGCACAAAGAAAACGTGGCGCTCTTCCAACCATTATTAGAGTGTTTATTAGCACAGAGAGGCAACCTTTTAACTCTTTTTCTACTTACAGGTCTTTTTCTGTGGCAAGCCGCTCTGTGGGTGCAGATAGGGGCTGTTCTCAGCATCTATTCTTCTCTTATACTTCTGCCTGCCTCCTCGAACCCGGTCCAGACGGACGCCTACGTATGTAAACACAATCACAGGATGTTAATGACGATGTTTGTTTAGTCGCACCACAAATACACAACCCCACAGACCCTCATAGAATGATGCTACATGTACAGTAAATAAAACAACTCGTACAGGTGTCTCTCCGTCACAGTGACAAGTCATGCGTCCTGCTAAGAAATTGCTTTAGTGTCTCCGTGAAGGTTGGCAGCGGAGGGGAAAATGAAGCTTTTTCTTTGGACTTGATAAAAAAAAAAAAAAGAAATAGTGGACCAACACCACCAGAGGGCATGGCTCACCAAATCATCGCTGCCTGAGGAGGTTTTACACTGGACCCTCAAGCAACCTGGATTCTGTATATCTCCACTCTGGGACCTTATTTTCCCCAAATGAAAAGTAAAGTTTACCACTTTGGACCACTAAGGGAACACGCGCTGTTTTTTCCTCATAAGCCCAGTTAAGACACGTTTGTCTTTGGTGACTCTTGGATGGTTTTTGTGTCACAATTCTCTCCGGGCTGTGCTGATGACCACACTTTTTTTTTTCCATCCACTAAACTTTCCATTCACATCCTTTTTTTTAATAGCCACAGTAATCGCAATTCACAGAAATAAACACTTGAAATATAGCACTTGGCGTATAATGGACCAATTCCTTTACAGAAGTACTGAAATAAATTAACATTGTTTATGATCCCATTTATTTAAATGCACTTTTCACTTTTTAAATAAATAAATGAAGGGCAAATCCACTTAATGATTCAGGTTCCCTACAACAAAGACGCACCACTAATCCCAGGAAATAATTAAAAAGAGTTTAAAGTTATATATAGTAAGGTAATCCATATTAAAGATTTGCTCACTCAGAAACATCTTCACTATGAATGCAACCTCGCTTTGTTACTCCGTTACATTTCAAACTAGTAGAGCGTTTGACATTGATGCAACACTTAAACGAGCCAGTCATGGGTGACAGGCTCCCATGTTAAACCCGGTAAACCATCGGGATGTTGTCCAGTCAACAGCCCGCATGTAGGGCCGAGCTCAAGGAGACCGGACAGGACATGACGGGACGGGACGGACCGAATGCTGGAGCGACAGCATGCATCCTGCAACGTGAAACCCAGAAAAAACCACAGAGGGGCCGGTGACAAATGCTCGTCTTAACAAGCACTGCGACAACGTGATGACGGAGATTTAGGAGTGTGTGTGTGCGTATGTGTGTGTGTGTGAGCCAGGGGAGAGGCTGGTCGTGTTCACAGAGGAGGAACAGACATACTGAGTCTCACCAACTGCACAGAAAATGCCTTATGCAGGGGGTGTGAATGTGACTCAGGAAGCCTTCAGTAGTGGTGTTGGGTTTCTTGGTCTGAACACTGTGAATAGCCACAGAGTACCTGAATAGATTTATAATGGCATCTAGAGACACATTGAGGGTATTATTTCCCCTCTTGACACCTCCTGGTAATATTCCATCCCTTTAGCTTATTATCCTGACTTCTACAGACATTTTTTTTTTTTTTTTTACAGAGCAAACAATTTAAAGTGCAGCACACTGTCTTCTTAATCAGGCATGTCAGGATTTGTGAGGTTTTGTCCATTCTGTGCCATTGCCTTGCAACGCTGTTTTGTCTTATTTAATACGTCTGCCATTACTATAACAATATATTTTGTATAATGCTTTATCGGTTAATGTCCCGTGGAAAAAGATATTAAATGCAAGAGAGGATTGAGCATAACAGTGTCGCTATGAAAATGTGGCCTATACAAGTTAATGACAACAAAGCACATTTAAAAGGAATTATGTTGGCCAGAGAAATAAAATGCGTCATCGTTATTGTTCTTGAAGATCCCATTATAAAGCTAAAGATTTTCTGAACCCTGTGTCTCTGAGTGATGCGCCCGAAAATGAAAAACTGTTTTAGTCAAGTACAGTTTGAGTTTTTCTGTGCATCTTTTGTCCAGACATTAGCAGGATTTCCAGTGGTACACATCTTTATTTCACTTCGAGCTTGGGGATACACAGTGCACTCCATAATGGGCACGATGGCAGGACAAAAAATGGTCCTGTTCCAGACTCATTTGTCACAGTTCCCGCTATTATAAACTTATTATAGTGCGGACTGCAGATGTGTGCATGTTTAGGTGAGGGGTTGTTTTCTTGTATCTATTTCCAGACTCATGAAGATCACTGCATCAGCCAGACTTTAATGCCATGTTATCTTATCTTTCCAATTTGGGAGAGGGTTAGTGAAATAAGACTTTTATGCCAACAAGAACCAGGGAGTCAAAATATGTCATATACCCTGGTCAACTAAATAAAAGTGTAAATTAAAAATGCTTCAGTTAGATTTATTTCATAAAAATTGTTTGAATAACAAAATTTGTGCTCAGATGATTTTTGATATATTTTTTTAACTGGGATTTTCGCTCTGAACAAATGTCCTAAAACTAAAAGTTGATAATATTTGCAAGTGCAATAAAAAACAAACTTATTTTGAGTCTTTTAACACATTTTTACCTGAAATCCCTATAGAAGTGGAGAAAATTGTAAAATAAACATTAATTAGTTTTACTAGCATCACTGGTGCAATTGTACTAAAACATTAGTGGTTTCTAAGGTCTATCCTTAAATAGTTCATTTTGTTTTCAGCTTTTTGGGCAGCTCTTAAACAAACCTAATGTTTCAATTCTTGAGCATGATATGTTAACTGAAACAAAAATCTGTATTTTCTCTTCTTTCTTATGCACTTCTTGTTACTGTGCACTATTTTATTTTTATATTTGTATCATGTTCGAATAAATTTCATTTCATTTCATTTCATTTCAATTCTGGAATTTAAATCATTGTTTTCCCTGTGTTTTCTTGATCTAATCTTTAAAAGTTTTATTTAAGTGTACCACCTGCTTTGTATCAACTGCAGGATGTCTGAACTGTTACAAGTGGTTAATGAGTATTTTTTGCTCCATAAGCTCTAAAAAAAAAACAAAGAAATTGACAAAATTGTTGTTCAGGCTTTAACGCTTCTCCATTTCATAATTATACCTTCATATCCACCATAGGGAGGCTTCCTTCTCACTTTGGAGACCAACTGTTTAAAGTATTTTTTATAATCAACTGAAACATGGTTATGTGTCGCCAATTCATAATATCTACTTTTAGGAGGTCTCTGAGAGTTATATAACTATTATCAGAGCCTAAAATATCCCAGCTTCCACTAGCCACAAGGTCAGAAACATTTACACTATTGGAGTCGATTTTGACCTTGGTGTTGCTAAATATAGTTTGACTCGAGCTGCAAAAGATACATGATCCTTTGAGGGGAGGAAAAAAACGCAATGACTTTTTTTATTAAAAAACTGCTTATAGAATAAAAACTCAATTTAATGTTCAGGTTTTAGAATAAAGAAAACACATAAAAGCTTTATGAAAGCAGAATGAGTGAATTTTCTTAAATTCCATATGAACAGAAATAAAAAGAAATGGCTCCCCAAAATAATGGTTAAAAGTCTGTATATTGCATAAAAAACTTGCTTTTTTTATTTTTTATTCAGTTCAGCCACTGAGGAGGGCCTTGAGTACAGCTGTGCATTATGGCTGAATACGATATATGCCTGTCACTTCAGTTGATAGATAATTATTGATTGATTTATTTACCTATCTGAAATAAAGAGCAGGGAAAAAGGCTGAAATTAATTTGTAACACTATTTAAACCTTTAACCTTTAGAAAGAGGCCGGCCCTATCACCAACCTTGCTTAGCTTGGCCATGAGAGGTTGAGAGGCTAAATCCTTTCCTCTGCCTACATCCCCCAGAATGCTGCGCAGTTCTGGATCATTCTATCGGACATAATGATATTGCTCTGATGTCTATCACGATATATATTGTTATTGTTCTATTGCTCAGCCCTAGCCTCAAGAACCACCTGATCGGACACACTAAATGGGAATTTTGTGGCACATCTGTGCTGCCCCACAAGGTCCACACATAAAGGACCTGGTCGTAATTTCAAACCAGGGACATCCTGAAAACAGTGCAAACATCTGTCCAAGCCTCTGGCCCTAAATAATATGTCATTAAATAAAATGATATGTAATATTTTAACATTTCTATGAATATTTAAAATGCAGCAAAATCTCACTGCCTCGAGAAATAAACTTGCATGCAGTGTAAGTACATATAAGTACATGGCTTCATGTAGGTGCAAAAGCAGATTACCAATTGGCAAGTGGCAAATTGACCAGAAATCAATGAAAAACGTTACCTCCAGCAAGTTTCCCCCTCTGAAAAAGACAAGAAAACACGGGAGGCATAGAAGCTATTTGCAAGTCAACTGTGCCAAACAGGACCATAAAAAGGATTTAAAGTCTTTGAATTTTAGAGGAGGAGGATAAGACTTTTATATGCAAACAGTTGTTACATTTAAGCTTTTGCCAAATCAGACGGATCCAGCCGACGCTAAATAAACCCTCTTACTTTAAACTAGAACATATAGTACACTGAACTTTTGCATCTGAGAGAGGCCTTACAATCTGAACGTACTTATGACTAATATCAGGTATGAAGCAGGAAAGATGCTAAAGACTGGTGTTTGAACAAAAAAAGAAAACTTTTTGACAAAGAAATGATTTATTCTAAAAACAAATAGTACTTGACTGTAGTTGTTCTCTTGTTGGTTATGCCAATAAGCAGCGATTAACGCATATTGTATCCATCACAGCCTGCTGTAAAACCAAAATAGAAAGTAGCCCTGACTATTCATCACTTACCGCCCTGGCATCATATAACTGGAAACATCAATACAGAAACCAACAATTAAGTATAATTCTTGGGATTAAATGACACATATGTGTTACCTAGACATTATAACAATGTTTTCATTGAAAGAAGTTATGTAAATAGTTTGACAACTCGAATAAGCAAGGTGCGCTGCCATTTTTCCCAGAACAAACCGCACACCGGATCTAGACAGAGACTTTTAGTCAGTATTTATATATTTTGTATTATGGGTGCCTCTTATTGTTTCTGATACACACTTGAAAAATAAAAAGTGTATACAGAAAAATGTCTTTGGTTACGGTATGTCACGTCCTCATTATGAGTCACTAAATCACATGCAATACTCATCATAAGCTTTAATGTTTTTTTAAACCTACACAGTAGAAATTTACCTGAGGCTCAGTGTAGTCAAATGCTGTTTACTTTAACTCAATTCAGTTTGTTCATGTCGCCCCGATTCACAACAGTTTACAAAAAAGGACTGTTTTGTCCATTATTCTCTTATATTTATTTTATGGGACACCCCCATGAGGACTGCTGACCGCTCTGATTGGTGGAGGACAGTCTGTCCAGCCAGAAAGGCAGTAATTACCTCAGCAGACAATGACCCTGATGAAGACCAAGTTTGGTTGCTGTGCTATGACCAAAGCTGTTTTCACAGGAATTTTCATGTAAAATAAAGGCATTTAAATGTTGTTGTATTTTATTTTTCCACCACAGTGCGCCTTTGAGCCGTTTATGGCCACTTGCTTTTCTAATTTTTTCCTGCTGGGACATTTTTAGTTAAATAAATCAGTGTTCCTGAAGCGTCAAAGGAGCATCTTTGTAAGAATATAACAAGGACTGTCTAGTTTCCTCATCTTCAGTAGAATTTTTTTTTTATGCTATAGGCAAAAGGTTGGAGTGAATTTGTAACACGAGACTCATAACTGCTCTCTGACTAAGATGAAGCCTTTAGAGCGCAGATGGCGAACATGCTACAGCAATAGGACAAGCTCTTTATTGTAGAATAACTATTTGGCTACATTTTGGATATATAGGAATTGAAAATGTAACATGGATTGGCTTCAAAACCGTTTAATTTTTGCATGATAGTTAATTTACAAACTAAGTTTTATTTATGTGTTTGTTTGTGTTCTGCTGTGACAGAAGATGATGTCAAAACTAAGTATAATGTTTCATAGTGGAATGTGCTGACAACTAAAAGGCCAAGAATAGCCTTGGTGGATAACAAAAGACACACACACACACACACACACACACACACACACACACACACACACACACAGCCTCACTGTTCTTCTGGACAGCCCGTCCACGTTCGATAAAGACAGCGTCATTCATCACACAGCCGTCCTTACAGCATTTCCACACGGGAAGCTTTACAGGTCCAGAAAAAGGCTCCACAGCATCCACTCATCCAGTTTAGCCTGTTCGCCACCTCCATTACAACTGCCTCCATGTCCTCACCACAGACAAACAATCCCACGCGTCTCAGATGCAGCCACACATATCCAGTGCAAAAATATTCAAATAAAGTGAACTTTTTTAAATTTTGCTTCCAAACATTTTTTTTGGGGGGGGGGGATTTTATGGGATGGCACTGGACAAGGTAATTCAAACTGATGAAGGGAAAGGGGAAAAAAATGTGACTTCTAATTTATTTTATTTTTACAAATAAAAATCTAAACATTTTCTCTGATAATTAAAATCCATGGACCAACCACCGCCTTCACAGGTCGCCTGATAATTCAACCTCAGTGCAAATCCAGCTGTTCTGTGAAGGCATCAGAGGTTTAGAAGAGAATATTAGTGAACAAACCTCGTTATAAAGAACAAGAGACACCCTAAAGACATCAGAGACTAAGTTGTGAAAAAGGTTTAAAGCAGGGTTGGGTTATAAAACAACATCACACTGTGGACGTCTCAGAGCACCGTTCACACCATCATCCAAAAACCGAGACATGGACGCCCTTGCAGAGGCTAACTGGATGAAGGTGCTACGGTCAGATGAGACTAAAACTGAATGTTTGTGCCTATATACAAAGTGCTATGTGTGGCAGAGAATCAACATTGCTTGTAATTCGTGGTGGCAGCATCATAATGCGGGGATGCGGATGGAGCAGAAAGACATCATCCCCTAAACATCCAACGATAGAATGGTTTTGCTCAAAGTATATTCATGTGTAAGGATGGCCTAGTCAAGGCCCAGACCTGAATCCAACTGAGAATCTGTGGATTCTTGAAAATGAATGTTCGCAGATGCTCTCCTTCCAATACGAATAAGACGGAGCAATTCTCCGACAAGGAATGAGCAGAAATGTCGGGTTCTGTCAAGCTTCTGGATAGCTCAAAAAACCTGCTGCTGTAACTGCAGTGAACGATTGGCTAAGTTTACATGCGCAAAATCTCCCGATCGGATTGAAATGTATTTGAATTAAAAAACAAAAAAATAATCGGATTGTACTGTTTGTGTGGGCACACAATAATTTAATCTGATCATCATGTGCATTTATATGCACCTGGCTTTATTCAGAATATAACCACTCTGCGCAGTTATCAAATTTCCCTAAAAAAAAAAAAAAAAAAAAAAAAAAAAAGAACTTCCGTCTTTGTCGTACAACAAAAAATAGCAAACACAGCAGTATTATACAAGTTTATTTGTCTTCCGAGCACTCAGGCTGGACTTGCACAATGTTCTAATTACGATTGAAACGTTACCAAATAAATTACAATTTTGAGCTCTTTTAATGTTTCGAATAGAAAGTTTGTATCGGGAGCCCCAACAGTTTTGATGTATTTCTGCCACTCAATGTGGAAATACGTCACATTTACGTCGGGCGTACTTGTGGACTCGGGTCAGTTTGTCACATCCGGAATAACTTGATCCTGACAAGCGTTTATATGCAAATTGATCAGATTATCAATCATCATAAACCATCCTCTCATTCGGATCATAATTTAATTTCAATTGATCTTAATTCAATCATAATATTCCAATTGGTTTGTTTACATGATTCATTTTATCCCAATTACTTTTGTCTATGTAAACATAGCTAGTGTCTATCAAAGTATCGACTCAGGGAGGTTGAATGCCAATATATGCCACACTTTCAGGCGTTTATATGCAAAACCACTTGTGTGTTTTTCTTTCCCAGTTCACCATCATACATAAATTTGTGTTTCTTTACTACATAACTTACAAAGAATAAAACATACATTGGAGGTTGTCACAATACAGCCGTAACACCTCAGTGGAATCTGATATACAGCAGATGGCTTCATGATCTGCAGGGTCCAAACCAGCTCAGCGTACTCAGTACTCAACCTTACTCTGCAACATCAACGCAACTAGAAATGGTGGAGGCTTAGAAACATTACTGCTCAACAATGCACTTCTATTTTTAAACTCAAGCTTTAAATATTCTGAATCAGAATTTAATTTTCTTTTAAAATCCAGTGAAAATTTCATAATTATGTCCAAACAGTCCACATGTTGTGTGGCCGCCGTTATTTTCTCAGCATTGCCTGAACTGCTTGGAGTTCACTGGTGATTCCCAGGCTGGCCCTCTTCCACTCCTCCATGACGGCATCATGGAGCCGGTGGATGTTAGAGACACTGCGCTCCTCCACCCACCATTTGAGGATGCCCCACAGGTTTGGCAAGGCAGTGGTCGCCTTGGGGGTGGGAATACTTCTCTGCAGCTTAGTTTTCAAAGGCAAGGCAAGGCAAGTTTATTTAAATGGCACATTTCAGTAGCAAGACGATTCAAAGGGAGGGGATCAGTCTGCTTCAGTATGTCACAGTACATGTCGGCATTTATGGTTCCCTCAACGAACTGCAGCTCCTCACAGTCACCTGAACTCAGCCATGAACCATGACACTCCCACCACCATGCTGGACTGTAAGCATGACCCACTTTGTCTTGGTACTCCTGGTTGCCTTCACACGCCCCTGACAAATAAGTTTGTTCTCATCAGCTTATCTTCAGTGACTGTTTGCAGGCTTTCTTGTGCATCATCTGTAGGAGAGGCATGCAGAGCATTTTGATGCGGTGTGCAGCGTCTAGTCCAGGTGCTGACAATCTGGACCCGCCCCTGCCCCCTCCCGCCCCTGCAGCAATGCTGGCAGCACTCATGCTATATTTCCAAAAGACAACTTCTGGATATGATGCTGAGCACGTGCGCTCCGCGTCTTTGGTGGAGCATGGCCAGGCCCGTTATGATGGGAACCTTTCCTCTTAAACTGCTGTACGGCCTTGGCCGCCGCGCTGCAGCTCAGTTTCAGGGTGTTGGCAATCGTCTTACAGCCCAGGCCAACTCGTTTTCTCAGATCCTCAGAGTGTACTCACCTGTGCGAGGTACGGTACACGGTCCTACAGTCTGAAGGAAAGGGAAAGCTTCTGCGGAAAAGGCTACCTAAACGGGGGCTAAATCAAATCCTGCCTGGGGTCTATATGTCTTTAAGCTGCTCATTTAATGTGGCTCTGACTCTCCTCATTAAACCTCACAGCTCCCCCTGTCTCAGTTTACTGCGGCCTCTCCAGGGGAAGAGGGGCATTACGAGACACGGTGAAGCGCGTTACGAGGGGCGCTTACGACAGGAGTTACGAGGGACAGTTCGCGTTTCACGGAGGTCCAGGAATCTCACGAGGCATCTGGAGGAATTTATGAGGCGGGAGGGGAAAGCAGAGGGGGGGGGGCCGAACGAGGAGGGATGCTGTTGGTGCCCCTACCCTATTAAAAGCGGCTAATACAGAAAACGATGGCACTGAGGAAAACACACCGAGTCGTGAGCATGGAGCTGAGATCTAAGTCAGGTGTTTAAACATACACACTAACACGTGTATATGCTATAATTGGGAGCATCAATAACTCACGAGGCTGCTGCTGCTGCTGGAGGATGCTGCTGCACATTAAAAGGTTCAAATAGGAGATAATAAATCTGAAACAGATGGGGCTGTAATCTCATCTTCCCAATGATTGCCATCGGTTTTTGCTAATGTTCAAAAAGTTCACAAAAACCAAAGACAGTAACCAAATGTTGAACATGCTCTTTGGAGATAAAACTAAAACTGTGTTTCTCAATGGATAACTGAGCCGGGAGGAGCTGGCTACAAACTGAGCTTTAACTTTGTCCACATAAAAGGTTTACAACCTGCAGTTTGGGTCATATCTTTGGTCAAGTACTCTAGTTAGTATGCTCCTATTGAGGGAAGCCAATTCATGCCAGCCTTTGAGACTGAAATGATTTGTGCCAAAATCAATAAAGCAATCAAGCTCCGGGGCTGCTGTTGTAAGAAAACTCCATTCAAAATCCTCAAAGGCGGATAATAAAATTCACAGGCTAATGTAGCTGTGAAGCTCACATGTATTTGGAAAAAGGCTTTTACACATCTAATCTAGTAGACTTTTTATTATCTGCATTTTAATAGACAAAGCTTCTGAATTTTCAGCTAAATCCAACACCTTGACAGAGATGGGAAGCAAGTCAGCCAAGAATAAAGCCATGCCTTTTGTTTAATAATGATGCACGCTCAGGACATTCTAACATTAGCTTTCAACTTACATCCATTTACTTTGTTGTTTTTGTTTTGTTTTGTTTTTTTTGTCGGCAGTGAATATATACTTTAATATCATAACTCCTCACATGAAGACAAAACAGGGCCGATCTAATCCAGTGGACATTTTCCTCCATCTTTGACAGACTGAATGACTTGGTAGGAGGCTGGAGACGGTGATCCATCTAATGATCCGGACTCCGCGGCTCAAAGGATTTTACTTTGAAGGTTTAGGCTAGCGACCAAAAAATTGGTAGAACCCTGACTATATAGGAATCTCATCAGTTGTAAACAGATGTTTCACATATGTCTGTGTGTACTCTGCTAATTAACTGTGATAACGGTACTAAATTTCAATAACAGTTGTTACAACGTGGGTTTTTTTTAAAGCCCCTGGGTGCATTTAAAAATTATAATCTAGTTTTTAAAGCTTCTTTTGGAGTAATGGTTTCTTCATTCGTGGAGTAGCTGAAGACATTCACATTATTTTGGCATTTAGCAAATGGACTATTGTGCCTACCTCTTTCCTTTCATTCCTTTAACTGTAGGAATGAAAGGATCCTTCGGATGCTTTGTTATACAATGTTGTAAATCAAAATAAAACTTATCTTATGGGCAAAAAACGGCAGCAGTGTAGCTAGAAGTTCTTGGGTGGTTTAATCACATTAGCTTAGACAACGTCAGCCCCAAGACAACATTAAATGCTTCGGTGGAGGTGAACTGAATCAGAAATATCTGCATTGCAAAATATCTAAAATCAGATAGCAGGGATGACTAGAAAAGGCAAAAAGGACGGATATATCGAACAGAAATGTCTGACATGTAGAAAACACGGTGGACCAGGTCTTGTAAAAAGCACTATCACATCATGATATGTAAGATAAAATAAAGACGAGTATTAGGATACTTTAAGGTTTTATTTTCCTATATTATCTACTTTAATTGGTCTTTCACGCACAAATCTTGATTTACACACATCAATGCAACATAAAGTCACTCAGAATAAACCGACGGCCTTTTTATTTTATCAGTAAATTAGGGATTCGTCCCTGAGATCAAACTGCTTACCGTTGACCCCGCTCGCTATTGTACACTCAGGTGTTTTATCTCCTCTTTCTACTTTGCTGACTCTCCTAAGCTGCACACAGCAGGAGACAAGTGGCCAGTAAAGTAGGAGGCTGCTAATGTTTTCCTCTCTGAGTCACTTCTAAATCTGGACAACAATATGTCACCAGGCAGCAGGCACACAGGCAGACTAAAGGAGACTATCTGCGGCATGTGAACCGACCCATTTCAAATATTTACCCAGACGTGATAAAGTTTCATAGTAGAAAGCAGGTTAAAAAAAAAAAACTTGTAGTCATAAAGAAGCTTCGGGAATAAATCTGGCACACTTAAAAGATTATTAATTGAGTTCCCCAAGTTCATTTTTGCCTCCTTTATGAATCCCAAAAGTAGTTATTATTCAGAGTTTTAATCTGTTCATTTGAGATGAAGTTCAAGAAACTTTAGTATTTCATCAATTTTGTGAAACAGCCAAACGGTAGGTAAACTAACCCACAGCATGATGCTGCTACCACCGTGCTAGACAGTTTAATAGACTTTATTCTGTTTTTTTTTTTTTTTTTTAGGGTAAACTGGATTGTTCTTCCTGTCATTCTGGCAAAAACCTATACATGTTTATCACCAAATCATTTGCTCAGCTTAGTCCCGCTTTTCACACAAATACTAATCCCAAAGCAGAGACTGGGGTTGTGCAGGCAAATTTTTCTACATCAGAGAAACCTCCTCGGTTTTATTTTAGCAAAACATCTTCCTTCTGAATATCTCTGTAAGGTGCTGGAGTGCTGCTAACAGACCTTCACAACCTGGCAAAGGTCCAGGAGCTATTTTGGATGCTCCACTCCACAAAGATTGACACGGCTGAACAGTTAACAGCCCTGTTACTCATTGTTCAGTCCTGTGTTTGCCCCACAAACGCTGTGATGGCCTGTACTGTAGTTGACTTATCTGCCAATATATCGCTTTCCCACCAGATCTATTCACAGTAAAGCCAACAGTAAATTATCTTAATGTACAGCTGACCTTCTCTCAACATGCCCACTGCCAGACACTTCAAGAACCGACAGGCTTGGCAGGATTTTCTCCTTCTCTTGGTGATTTCACATTCGTTGGACGCTGGGCAGCTGTATTCGATGTTACCTGGAGGGGGAAAGAGAACATAATGAAAGGGGGAAAAAAATGGATGTAAATTATGTGATACTCGAACTGAAACTGGGATTTATGTGGAGTATTCCACAAAGCTGCCGTTCTCAGAAAAATAAAATAAAATGGATCCAACTGGGGCACAGCTGCCGGCTAAGCCTGATGGCATCCAATCAGCACAGGCCATCTTCAGCTGCCAGCCTCCATCAGAAAACAGGAAGTTTCTGATGAGCCAGACATCAGATCTCCCTGTCCGATTTGAAAAGCCGCTCAAGTCTACCCTTTGAACTCTTCTGCGGCAGCCAACTTCCAGAGCTCTTAACGAGACGCGGCACACCGGGTCCTCGACCTGGGCCCGGAGCCGACACAGAGCGGCACAATCCCTTTAAAACACCCACACTGCGGGATTTGGACTCTCAGCTCCGAGGGGGAGAAGTCAAAGCGCGCGCACTTTTGGTGCTCAGCAGCTCAGCTATCTGCTGCTTCAGAACCCCAAACACCCCCAACATGTTGACTGTACACACGGTGCCCTGCAAGTTTAACCACATATCAGCTGTTTGCAAACAGATCTTTATTTAAAGCTTTTATGCAGTTTGCAAAGCTGGGGGCGGAAGCTGTGAATTGTTTACACCACAACAAAAGCTTGGGGAATAACTCCATCTGTGCCGTGCTGCTCGTAAAACAGGTTTATAAGAAAGAACCACCAGCCGTGCGCAATAAACCGAGCATCTTTCTGTGCATGAATATGCAGCCGTTTGTTTTTCGCTGTTTTTTTTTTTTTTTGTCACTTACCCTGGATGGTCCTCTTGAAAAAGGCTTTGCAAGCCTCACAGGAAGCCACGCCATAGTGGTAGCCAGAGGCCACGTCACCGCACACCAGACACACCCGCTTCGCCACGGTGCCCAGCATGAACTCACACTTCACTTGGCCTTCGTCCTCCCCAAACCGCCTGAATGAAAGCAGAGAGGTGAGGAAAAATGTGCTGGTATCACAAGACGCGAAAGAGGCTGACGCAGATTCGAAAGCCGACCTGTTTGCTCCGCCGTTATTGGCCAAGCCTGCCGTGTGACCGCAGAGGCTCGGCGACTCCAGCCCGTTGTTGTGAGCGAGGCCCTTGGTGAGGGGACCGTAGCTGGAGTTCGTGTCTGATGAGGAGCTACCGGGACTGGGCTGAGCTGGGCTGACATCGCCCTGAGAGCTGGGGCTAGGGCTGGAGGGCTCGCGCTTTATGGACGTGGGACAGGCGGGGTCCAAGCCCCTCACGGACATTCTGCCTGGAAGCCTAGAGAAGACAGGCAGCAGAACATGAGACCTGTCCTTACAGTAATATACCGTCAAAAGTTTGCCGTCAATCATCATTAGCATGAATGTTGTATCCCAATTCAATCTCAATGACACATTTCAAGAAAATACAAAAAAACCCCACATATTTTACTGTTTTTTAAAGACAGGTTAACAAGTTTGAACTTATTGTGGTTTTCTCAAGCCGCACACACAATAGATTACTATACAAAAAAAGCTCAGCTGTATTGGATCTGTACAGACCCAGTAGATACATTTGAATATTATTGAAAAGTTTATTTATTTCAGCAACTGGATCCACTAACGGAAACACATTAAGTGTATGAATCACACGAAGACCGATGTTCTCAAGCCTTCATTTCAGTTGAATGAAAGCTAATGAAAATATTAAAAAATTAAAACAGACCAGCAGACAATCATCCTTAATGGAGAAACGTGGCCTTAATGAAAAGAATTGTTTGACACCTGCATCTTTTCAAAAGGTACATTTAAGCTGACGTACGACAGACATACGACGGGATTTGGCCATCTGATCAGGATGCCTCGCAGGCATCTCTCTTTTGAGGTTTTCCCTCTTTATCTCAACAATCCTAAACGCTTTGACTGCTTCCCCCGTCTAAGTTTGCTCATCCTTTTATTGGTCCATCAGCCACCCTCCCCTGTGTTGTCTGAACCGGCCGTTTGGGCTCTACCACATATGCAAAGATGCTGTGCATTACACTACTTTGTTTTTAAAGGAGGTGATTGCTTAAGCAAACCTAGGAAAATAAGACAATCCAGCGATACTCTGCCTTGGTTCCGGTCACTGTTTTATTTTTTTGTTTGTTTTTTTTGCTTTGTTTTGTTAAGCTTATCAAGTTAAGAGCTTATTATAAAAGTTGTAGGAAATGCAGGAATGTAAGAATATGAGAAAATGCTGAGAAATAAAATCATATGCATATGTTTTTATGAACATCTTCAAATTGTGACATTACTATGCCTTTAAACAGTTTGGGGAAGCCTTGATGACGTCGTGTTATTGTAGGCGTCTGATTAATTCTGAGTATTTAAATTAACGCACTGCTTCCTTGTGTGACATCATAGGAAAATGAACCAAATCGGCCCAGATAACAGCAAGAGAATGGAGCGACTCCGCTTGTTCGGGTTCATCCTTGGTGACAATTTCCAGACGCCTGAAGGTGCCACCTTCGTCTGTTCAGACACTTTCATGGAAGTATGAACATGAAAGCCCACTCCGGGAAGAAGAAGCCATTTATCCAAGAAGTTAGGAAGGTTATAGTTTCTAAATGCACACTCGTGTACTGGTGTTCTGATGACATTAAAATCAAAGTGTTTGGAGGAAATGGGGGAAGCTTGCAAGCCTGAGAACACTGTCCCTGCAGCATCATTATGTGTGGGGGTGTTTTGCTGCTGGAGGAACTGGTGCGCTTCGCAAAATAGATTTTGAGGTAAGATCATTACGTGGAAATATTAAATCAACATCCCAAGACATCGGCCCAGAATTAGATTAGTTACAAAGTTGCTAAGGGACAATAAAGTCAACGGTATGAAGTGGCTACCGCTGAGCCCTGGTTTCAGTCTCATTGGAGATCTGTGGAGCGAGCTGAAAAGGTGCGCGTGAGGAGGGCGGCCTTACAAAACGGAGACATTTACAGCCGTTAGGGAAAGTTATGGATATGCGATAATATTAGTAAGTGTGGCAATAAACACATTGCTTAAAAAAAAAAGCGTTAATGTCTTTCTGCTTCAGGATCGTAGCAAACATAGACCCCAGATAATTGGTACCGTAGTTTATTCAGCTCCTAAAAAACCAAAAACAGTCACCACTCCATTTCAAACAAAAGGCTTTAATGAAAAGGTTTCCTCTGCACAACCTGGGACATTTTGGTAATGAAATAACTTAGCCGTAGCTTTTTTATCAACTTTACCGTCTATTTACCTTCCCAAACTTTTTATGTTGCATTTGACAACAAATGTCAGCAAACATACAAGGGGCACAGAGAGCTTGGGTGAATGCACGGTACTTAAATAATTAGCTAACACTTATTGCACTCCAGGCGGTTCTTTGCAATATGTGCTATTGCGATAAGAATAAATTTGCGATATAATGTTCAACCGAATGGTCCAAACTCCCAGCAAACTGCTATTTTTAGTAGGATGGCTTAAAAGGCCATCCTACTAAATACAAGGAAATGTGAAGTTCTTAATTTGTAGTTTATTTATTTATTCTAACTACATCCCAGTATATGGTCTTCTATCGGCTTGTGTATATTCTAGAGTGGTCCAAGCACTGTGCACCTATTCAGTCTCATTGGAAACAAGCCCCAGCAACCTGTAGCTAACGTTTATTTTCATCATGAGAGTTTATTCTCACACTCCCTGAACCTGTCGTTGGCCTACCAGTGAGAGCTGCACTTTAATTAATGTTGAGTGCATTGTCTTATGATTTATGAAGTCACTGCAGACCAGTTTGTTTTTTTAACTTGTGTACAGGTTTCTAAAACTCCAACGCAAAATGTTATATGCCTACAGATCAGCCTCTCTAAAATATGTCTTTAATTCATTCTGATTCTAGCAGATTTGCCAACTTTTTTAAAAACATTATTACTAAAATAAAAAGAATTATTAAAAAAAATGAATCAATTTGCAAGTTCTACATTTGACTTGCTAAGTCATTTTGAGTGAATGCTGCTTGTCAAGACTTGATGCAATCAACTGGGTTCCCTTAGATAGGATTTTTTTTTTACCAATCTGTATAATCAGATTAAATTTACCTTTGGAAAGTGCTTTGAGATGACATGTTTCATGACTTGGCGCTATAAAGAAAATTGAGTTGAACTGATTTGAAATGCAAGGTATGCATTTTTATTCTCCAATATTCTCTTGTATAATAATGTATTAGCGTGTTAAGGACTACTTATAAAAAAAAACTATATAAATAAAAAGCCTTATAAGTGCTTTAAGAATCATCAGAATTTGCTCTTTAAATTTCGAAAATGATAAAGAAAATGTCACTACTTCTACCGTGGAAACTTTAAATAATGCCCAGCGGCACAGTTGCTGCATGGAGTTTGCATCTTCTCCCTGTACATGCGTGGGTTCGCTCCAGGTAATCTGCTTCCTACCACAGCCCTCTAAACTGCCCTGATGGGTGTGTGTGTGGTTGTTTGCGTTGCCCTTTGATGGACTGGCGCCCCCCCCCCCCCCCCCCCCCCGCCTCTTGCCCACTGACCTCTGGAGATAGGCACAAGCCCACCACTCGCAACCCTGCGCAGATAAGCCGGTATAGATAATAGATGAATACCTAAATATTAAAAGATGGCCAGCAGGCCTGCATGTTAAATCATGTGCCAAGGGCCTATTAATAAGTGAAGAAGTGACCACAGCAGACTCTCTGTCACCAAGCCGGGGAGGAAACCAGCTGAAGTGTGCAGCATGCACCCTCACACATCCTAAAAACATACGCATACTCCAGCGGTGGCATCACGCTTTTGTGCCCGGCTGTAAAAATAAGCTCTCCCGTTTTTTTTTTTCTCTTCACATGTAGATTCCTGCAATCGCTTCACACGTCGCAGCGCCGTGCACACACATGTCTCCATAAACGCCCCCGACGCATAGTTGCACGCAACTGTTTGTCGCCAGGCCAACTCTAAAAAGAGACTGCAGGTCCCCCCCTTTGTCTGGCATAAACGCACACACACACAATATTCACGCAGCTGTACACGTCTCAGTCTGCGCTCTCGGCCCGGCGAGGTGGATGTCCAAGGCGATCTGTTTCCTGCCATGTAAATGAGTCCACCCATCACCAGCTATTTGGTAGGCAAAGAGGCTGGCTGCTTTAAACCACTCACTGAGCAAACCATGGCCACGCGCTACTGACGCCTCTATGGGGCCACGAGAACAGACGCAAAAATGCGTGATAAGAATCGGCCTCGCTTAAGGGGACACAATGAGCATATTTACAGGAAAGCCGAACGACCACGGCAGCAGAAATCACTGCGACCGTTTCTAACAAGGAAGAGCGGATTTCAAAAGCTGCCAGGAGCCATGAGGCTGACCTTTTTCTCTTTATGTCAGATATGTTTGTGTACGAATAATAAAATATAAATGCTCACAGTATGATTGCTTTGAGTGACAATACAAGTTTGTACAACATGTACACAAAAATTTGAAACTAAATTAAATGACATGATCTTATTCCTTGGGTTAAAATATTTTGAATGTATAATAATAATTAGTTGTTTTGATATGCAGACCTAAGCAAAAACACAGAACATCCACTCATTGTTTTTTAATCCTTTTAGCAATAGCATTAGTACACTGCAAAAACGGAACTAAAAATAAGTAAAAAATTTTAAAACGAGTGTATCTGTCCTTGATTTGAGCAGGTAAATAAGATGATCTGCCAATAGAATAAGATTTGTGCACTTAAAATAGGAACAATTCATCTCCATCATCTTATTTCAAGTGCAGGATGTCTAATTATCTTCATTTAGGGGTCAAAATACTCATTCCATTGGCAAATGATCATATTTACCTGCTCAGATCAAGGACAAAAACACTATGTTTAAGAACATTTAGCTTATTTTTAGATCTATTTTTGCAGTGTAATAGGGCTGGGCAATTAATCAATTTAATTGATTAATTCGAATTTACAATTTCTTTCAGATTTAATTTTTGGAAAAATCGGGATTTTATTTTACCAATGCACTCATTTGGCTTCCATGAACAGAATAGCATGCAATGCTGAATATATGTTTAGGAAAACTTACTGTCAAAATACTGTAAAGTGGAAACTTTAAAAGGCACTTTGATTTACTCATTTACTTCTTTTTTTTTTTAAGTTAGTTTGAAGTTACACAAGTGAAGAGAAGCCTGTTCTTAGCTCATTATGTAAGTCCACTAGCAGCAAATATTTAGTTTTATTTTCATTGTTTATAATGGCAGGGCTGCCATCTTGTTTTACACGCATGTTTCACAGCTTGTATTTAGTTGCACTTTGAATTCAGGTCAACTCCCAGACAAAATGCTAGACATAAAAGCACGTTTTTGAAATTATTTCTTTAGTTTGTCTTTGTAAAACAAAATGGAGAGGATGGTATTAATTGGACTTGGCATAACAAAATCAAGAGATTTTATTTTTAAGCCATATCCAGCCCAGCCCTAATTAGTATCTCTCTTTACAGAATAATATACCTTTCTGCCATTCTGCTCTTTACAGAGTAGCAGCTTTCAGGAAATCTAAAGAGTTAAGTGACTGTTGACGTTCTTTAGGAGTAAGCAGAGACCGGTGTTTTTGAAATGCTTGCTTTGAGATCAGCTACTGCTGGTAACGTGTAAAGGTCCGTAACACTTTTGCCTCCAGCAGAACCAGACCGTTCACTCTGGGCCTGGTTCTGCTGGAGGTTTTTTCCTGTTAAAGGGGAGTCTTCCTCTCCACTGTCGTTGCATGCATGCTCAGTATGAGAGATTGCTGCAAAGTCAACGACACGTGGCAAGGGACTGTCCACTGTTGCTGCGCAATCTTTCAGGAGGAGTGATTGCTGCCAGTCAATGACTCGATGGAATCTGCTGAGCTTCCATAGATAGAAAACTTTTAGTTAAACTGTCTGTGTGATTTGTTTGCACTGACTTTGCAAAGTGCTTTGAGATGGCGTGCAGTGAGTTGGTAACCTGACTCTAGCTATATGGATTTCGCTCCACCTAGCTTCACTCACATCCATCTGGGACATCTCCCATAGAGAGTGATTTCTCCAACCAATTTTATTGTCCAGCCAATCAGGACGCAGGTCTGGAGTTTCATAGATGTGACGTAGTGGAGAGGCGACCGTGACGTGAGACTGTTTTGATTCACACAGCAATGGCGGCTCGCATCGAGGAAGCAAGCGTTAGCATTGATGATGCTATTTCTTCCGTGTTGTCCAATCTACCTAATATTGTTTCATTAAAAGAACATCAGAGAACGGCTCTGAAGGCTTTTGTTGGTGGAAACCATGTTTTCGCCCTTCTTCCGACCGGATTTGGCAAGTTTTGTTTTCTGGCGCCCGCGGCGGAGCGGTTAGCGTGAACCATGTTAGGAGGCCTTTAGTCCTCAACGCGGTCGGCCCAGGATCGACTCCAACCCGCGGCGCTTTGCCGCCTGTCTTCCCCCCTCTTCCTGTCAGCTCACTGTCAATAAAACGCATGCCACTAGAACCGCAAACACATTTAAAAAAAAAAGTTTTGTTTTTTTCCTGCGTCGCTCTCATCAGCGTCACGGGTTAGCTTCAGTGTGAGTGGTTGAAATAGCACGTCTATAAAGATGACAGACAAGTGGCTTATCCAATCATATGCAAGGATTTTTGATAAGGCCCAGCCTTCAAAAAAGGCAACTCCTATGGCGGTGCCCCAGATGGATATGAGTGGAGCTAGGCAGAGCGAAATCCATATGGCTAGAGTCAGGTTAGTGAATTGGTGGTATATTAATAAATTGAACTGAATTAAATTGAATAGTAAAACTCTATTCTACAGCAATTGCTCTGTCACACCAGTGGCGCCTCTGCTCCAAATATAAAAAAAATCATAGACCGCTCATGCCAAGACAGTTTGGAAAACAAATCTATATCCATAGCAGAAAGATTTACAAGAACGGAAGATCGGAAGCCTCCAACTCAATTCTAACAAGTGTATCTCTAGTATTTACTTTCAGTTTTATCCTCATAATTTATTTCATATAAGACCATGCAACACATATTGTAGCAGAGAACATTTATGATGCCAGAAGCAGTTCTTTCTCTTTGCAAACACTAGAAAGGATCCGCATGCCTCAAACTCAGCATAAGTTGCTGTTTTTTTGTTGTTTTCTTACTTGGGGGGGGGGGGGGGGGGGGTCTCTACTGCAACTGTGTGCAGTTACAGTAGAGAAAACTTGATGGATTCCAAAAAATCTTTCATCTTTGAAATTAGCAGCCTCCTACTACTGAGGAGGTAGGGTGGGGGATTTAATGTGGGTACCTGAAAAAAAACATAATTTGGGGAAGGTTTACTCGTCTAATTTTTCAAACAGCGTCTCATTTCCTTATGTCCAGGCTCCCGGTTACAAGACCCTGGTTCCTTTTTCTCCATCAAGCCTCTCTTTTTGCAATTTCCGATTCACTTTGAAGACCATAAAAGCCAGAATCTGCAGTCGGCTGCCCATCGCAGGTCTCCATGCATGTGAGAGAGTGTGACGAGTTCATACTTTAAGCTCTCCCACTGGAATGCATCACAGGGGTTTGTGTTAATGCTTTGCTTTCATAATGAAACGGTCGATCACTTTGGCGGATTACTAATTTTACAGCGCCACGTAACCCATCAACGCTGCGGCTTCAGCAGCCCAGCACAAAACGAATAAATCAGCGGGAGTCTCGCTGGCCGCTCGGAGTTATCCTCCCGTTTGTGCGCCGCCGTCTAAAAACAACACTAACTGCGCCCTGGCAACAAAGGATAAAATGCGGCGTGAAATGAAAAGAGATGCAGGCAAGGAGAGGGAGTGTGAGGAGGCTGGACAGAAAGAGAGAGGGGGGGCTGTCCTGTGGCTCATTAACCTGGGAGGGAAGGGGAGTTGAGGGGGGGGGGGGGAAAGAGAAGGCAACACTTTCTGTCTAATGAGCACAGCTATAATACAGACCGTGGGCCAGTGGAGGAGAAAAATGGAGAGTTTGAGGGAAGTTACCAAGATGTATAAAGAAAAGATTTCCGAATGAAAGGAGAAAAACTAAGGAGTCCAGGAACGTTGCCCATCCGTTCAGCTCTACATCCACAGAGAGGTGATTTAGGTCACCGGGGTCTCAGTAGTGTTTTTTTTTTTTTTTTTTGTCCCTCCAATGATCCAGAGACGAGCGGGGATCAGCGACACCCTCAGCCAACTCTAAGAGCCTTACACAGGCTTTGGATGAATCCACGAGATGAGGCACTTGAGGCTGGATCCTCACCCGCGGGCTCTGGTGAGAGATGTACGTGGGATGGGGTTGGGGGGGTGTGGGGGCTGCAGCTGTCACCGCCCTCCTCCCGGTTTCTTTATCTGATTGCTTGTGTCACATGCAATCAGCCAACCTGTGCGTCCACATGTCTCGCCGTCTCCCTCCGTCTTTCTTCTAATTGTCTTTTCTTCTCTACTGCCGGCGGAAGGTTAATTTCGATCGGGAAAACGTTCGCTGCCGAAATCCGCAGAACGATTACGCCACGGCTGATAAAAACGGATCAGTGATGATGATAATAGATGTGAAGAGTCCCCCCCCCCCCGCCTTTTTAAATTATAACAGAAAATATGGACAATCAAAACGGAAAGTCTGTGGCGGGTAATTGAACAGCTGCATCGAACAGCTTTTTCCCCAAAACAGTTTTTCTCTATTAAAAATCTTCTGCTAGCAAAGAACTGAGCAGGAAAAGTGAAGAGACTCTGTCTCAGAAACGGTAATCGATACGAATAAATTGGAGCTGCACAATATATGAAACCTCAATTGCGATGCCAGTGCAATCACAAAAACTTTTATATTTTAAGTACCATGAATTCTTCTGACAAGACGGACTTTCCCCGACCATTTTGTCCACACTTGACATGGATATTTGTGGCTGAAATGTTAACAACAATATTGAGATAAGATGTTTGACACATATATAAATATACACATATATACACATATACATGTATATATACACATGTATATTTATGTATATATATATATATATATATATATATATATATATATATATATATATATTCTCTTTTAATCAGTATTATGGTTTACAACTAAAATTAAATAAGATTAAGCCAAAAAAGTGCATTAACTGCCAGTTTGGCTCAATTTGTGTTGCGTAACATATCATTAGCGAGTAGTATTACAGTTTTAATCTTTATGAAATAATTTTTTTAAAGGGTTTTGATGGCTTGGTTCAGAGAAACTTTTAGTCTTTTAGAGTTTAGAAAATACCGGCTAAGCAGAGGTTGACCACTTCTAATTAAACAGGAACCTTTATTTTCAGGTCTGACCTGCCGTTTCTGGTATTGATCCAGTCTGATTTTTAAAAAAAAATTTTATATCATAAGTGGTTTAACACATAACAGAGGGAAATAAATGTATGGCAGGAGCTTTGATCGAGGAAGCGATATGGAATCACAAGATTATCCCCGTTTATACATCTAACATAGCATATCCCTAACCTTCTTCTGATTCGTATCAAACTCTGAAAAGTGCATCAATTCAATTCACTTCAATTTTATTTATATAGCGTCAATTCATGAAACATGTCATCTCAAGGCATTTTACAAAGTCAAATTCAATCATAATATACAGATTGGGTCACACTTGGGTGGTGAAGTTAAAAAACAAAATCCAATGGGAGTTATTTGTTTTGAGGCATTGAATGAAAAAGAAAAGCAATCCGATTTCTTAATATTGATCGAAGCCAATTAGAGAAAACTGACAGACCTCGATCTCTGGCTGTTTGTTTGGAGCAACTCTATTATCAAGAGAATTTCTCCTGCAGGGCTCCTGCTGGTAGGGGGCCCTAAGCAGCTGACTAGTTTGTATGTGGCTTGGTCTGGCTCAGGAGACTCACCAATCATTATCATGTCTTCAGCAAAGGACACCTTGCAATGGTTTGGAGATTTTATTTAGTATTTTGCCCAAAGCGGACGTGTTTTACTTTGCCAAAGTGTCTCTCTTCCTGTCTTGACTCGCGGATTTCCCGTCAAAATGCCGGGTAGTTCCGACCAAAATAGAGCAAAGATCTATATGTTGGTCAGAGCTATGTAGTAGAGCTGCAGAAAACCACAAGCCCCATTGTCTTCGACCAGATCTGATTGCAACGACACGATTTTCCTTTGCATCGGACGTATTGGAGGAATTCAAGTGTTTCGGCTTATATTCAACTCAAAAAAGGGAAAACATTGGTTGTTGTATTTATCAACCAGAGTGGCAGGAGTCCTTACTTTTGATGCATTGAATGATTAGAAAAGAAGGTCCAGTTTTTTTAGAAATATTTGACCAATCAGAGCCAAATTTCAGTATTGGCTACCTAAGTCATGCATCTCTATTACTAAAACAGTTGCTCCTTTTGTTTTACTGATACAGATTTCTTACTCTTATATTTGTAAAGTTGGCTAGTTCTTATTCTCCCACTTTTGAGTCGCCCAAGCTAAGCGACTGCTTTGTTTGCTTATGCCTTGCTCCAGCTCTACAGGCTATAAATCACCATATTGTCTATTCTAATGTATTGGCAAGTTGACCTGATTGTTAATAAACTTTAAGAAAAGCACATCACATTTGGCCGGTGTATTCATACACCAAAAATGTTAAGGTTTGCTAATTTTTAAAAGATTAAAAAGTGATTTTGAAACATTTGACCAATTAGAGCCTATAGAGAGAAAATATGACAATTTCAACCTTTGGCCAGTTGACTGATGCATCAACTGGTCAAAGGTTACTAACAGAATAACTCAGTTTGTATTTGTTATGCTAATATTCATAAACCTGACTTTCACGTCAAATATAATGTCCCCATACTGGTGTACAGACCTTGTAGACTATTGTTGCAAATTTGCTACAAACTGCCACAAGGCCCAGTTGGTGTTTACATTCCAGTAATACCTGTTGATGCATATTCAACACATACTAAGGATTGTATTGGAAGCCCTTCGCTGCCCTCTAGCAGCCAGAGTTATATATCCAAACATGCCAAATCTTGCCAATTTGGATATGAAATACTTAAATTTGTAACTATTGCATGTGCGATATTCAGATTGCAACGTTACAGCAAAATGAATAAAGACATTTCTTTTAAATAAAATTGCTAAATATCTTGGCAGTAAGGTGCTAAACAACTTGTGCCAAACCAATCTCATTGTGTCTTTAGGAAACTACAAGATACCAAATTGTTATGAAACATTATATCACACAGGTAATGGAATTCAGGAAGTATAAAAATCTTAATGTGATTTTACTATTTTCAGTGTTTGCATTGAGAGGGACTTTATTTCGCGCAAAACATACTCTTCATAAATAAACAAAGCGACTTTATTGAGCCTTTATTAATTGAACAGTCTCCTTTAAGATGATTAACCACCTGAAAGTCACCTCATAACTAGGCGTTTTTAATAAGCAACTTTAAAAAAAATATATTTAACAAATATTTTAAATTAATTAAACTGTACTGATATCAACTTAACCTGTCCCATACTTTCAGCCCCAAACCGAGACTTTAAAGCTCTGTGGGAACAGCGTGTAATGAAAAGGTACTTACTCGGTGTCAGAGTGGTAGCTGAAACACTCTGGAAGGTAAAGGTCGACTAAATCCATGTGCGCTCTGCCACCATACCCCCAATAAAATAAAATAAATAGTATAAGTAATGTTCTGTTTATTGAACACTTTTCCCCACCTAAGCTACGCCTGCCCTTACAGTGTCCCTGCCTGGAAACTTTCTCTCTCCATCTACTGCCCTCTCCTCTGCCGTGTCGCCGGCTCAGCACCGCTCATCGCCCGCCTGTCTTCCTGTCTCTGTCCGTCACTTCTGCGCGAGCTGCTCCCTCGCTGCCTTTATGGTCCCGACTGACTGCTGAGACTGACCGCGAGCTGCGTGTGTCCAGAGCGGCCGCTCCATCGGACAGCTGATTGGCTGTCCTCTAAGCCAATCAGCAGCGCTCTAAGCCGCCGGGGCAGGTGGATGTGAGTGACGTGGTGTGCCTTTTTAACAGGTTAAAACTGTCAGCGTGGGAGTTTAGATTACAATTTGTCAGACACGCAAATAAATCAGCCTGTCTTTTAATGTGTATTCGTTAAAAGGTTTTCCATCAACGACGAAACAAACATTTGTTTAAACTTTAAAGCATTCTTGTCTCAAATAGATTATGAATTACATGAAAAAGTTAATTTTAAATCCAGCGCATATTAAATGATTAATTAAATTCAATAAATTAGAACATGGGTTCAAGTGAGCCTCATTTGTTAGATTAAAAGTACCTTTTGAAAATAACAACTTTTAGGCAAGTTTTTAACATACTTTTCACTAAGCCCACATTACTGTATTAAAATAAAAATGTTATCAGTTTGATTCTAATCTTAAATGTTGTTTTTTTTTATTATACGTAAGCACATAATCATTGTTATTAACAGAAATAAGTGCTTTAAAACACCAGTCTGAGTAATTCATCTATATAATGTGTGTACCCTAGTTAAGTGGGTTACTATATAATTGACTTTTTCATAATACTCTAATTTACTGAATATAACTGACTGCACATCTAGGTATTTAGTCTGCAAATTAGCAAAATTAGACATATTTAGAATTAGATGTAATTGACCACTAAGAGAAGGCAAAGTGCTTCCAATACGATCTTTGGTAGGGTAAGTGTGAAATAGACACTAATAGGTATTTTGGCCTTTGCGCTCTGAAGTCACATTTTCAGAATTCCCAGGAGGAAAATGGACAACAATGCTCGCTGAAGTTTCAACAGGGAAAGTCAGAGGCACCCGGGTTTTGATTCCAATTTGGCTGCACACAAGTGCTGGCATAGAGGGTTTCACATCACTAAGAACAAGTTGGGCCTCATTTAGCCAACGGCACGCATTAACTGCCACATATCAAATTGATGTTTGACCACTTATTCGTAGCACAGTAAAACATGACGTTTATTCACCCTGCTTTGCAGTAAAAGAGGGTGAGCATTGGGAAAGAAAATTGCTGGAGAGGGAAGATTTCAGCTTTTAACTTTTCATTCTCTCTGTTTTTTTCTCTCCTCATAGTAGGTACGCCTGGTCTGGCGTTCTGTTGGCTGTGACACCATCCAGAGGGCCAGATCATCACTATATAACAGGATTCCTGGCTCAGTGTGTGCCTCTGTGCTTTTTGTGTCTCTGCTCTGTTTTCTTTAACCCTGAGGCAGACAGTCGTTCACACTGAGCCTGGTTCTGCTGGACGTTTTCCTCTCCACTGTCGCTTTATGCATGCTCAGTATGAGGGATTGCTGCAAAGCCATCGACAATGCAGACGACTGTCCACCGTGGCTCTACGCTCTTTGAGAAGGAGAGCATGCTGCTTGTCAAGACTAGATAGGAAACGTTTTGACCGATCGGTCTGGATGATTTGATAGAATTTGACTCAAGTGCCTTGAGATGACATGTGTTGTGAATTGGCCCTATATAAATAAAATTGAATTGAATTAAATTTCTTCTCACTCACTAAAGAAGCCTCCCCTTTAAAACACTTTTCCAAAGGATTATGGATCATTTTGGGTTCAAGGGAAGAAACAACCCAAGGCAGGACAACGGCACAACACAGAGTCCACTCTACAAACGTTCAACTTTGGATGTTTAACACAATTAGCCACAGTCGCAACTTATTTTCTCCTACACTCTGGGCCAAACGAAAACAGACTGTATATTATTATTTTGGCTTCCAGCCTCATGTGTTAGCATGAAAATACTTTTTTTTTTTCAGCAAGAAAACTAATTGTAAATCTTTTCATAGGGTTTGAACACAAAGATGGATCGCTTGAAATTATTTTGACAGCTGAATTAATGCAACATGGTTAAACTACCACAAAAAAAAGCTGATCAAGCAGAAAAATCAATACTTTCAGCTCTTTCCATTCACTGATTCTGTGTCTTACGCAACAACTGCAGACCTCGCTAATATTAAGTATCCAACTAGAATTTAAAACTGAGATTATTTGACTTTGTGGCAAGTTACGGGCAGACTGGACTCGCCACAGATCACTTTCAGTTTTCTTAATAGGGTGAGTTTTGTTTTCCTGACATCCGCTTCCTCAGATCAACACCTGAATCAATTTCCCACAGAGACAGCATACAAGCAAACATACGGACATCCACATACCAAACCACATTAACTTAAATTCTGCTTAAGCCTAAAGCCTTGCTCCAGCGCTTTTATCTGAGATAATCAGCTATGGCTTGGTGCCTAACATGATGCCTTTCTCCTTTCACTCACAAAGCACACGTGCAACTTAAATGGGAGGCAGAGAGGCGGCAGAGTCCAGCATGCACCAAGGTCAGCAGGTGCAACACGATGCAGAATTTGAATGTGTCAAATAAGTTGGTATCGCTTAAACTACAAAAGAAAAAGATATCAAAGCTCACACTGCAAACACTGATCGTAAATTCATAATTAGGGAAATAAACTCAGCTTTAAATTATGTAATTTTGGTAAAATGATCCTGTTAGATAAGCCTGAACCAGGAGAAGCAGTCCAACCCAATCACTTATGTACAAAAACTTACACTGTAGCATAAAAATGTATCTTAAAATCCACTTTTATTTCAACTTTCTTGGAAAATAAGGGTTAAGGCAGCAACTTTTGTTTGCACACTGAGAGTTTTCCAGGAGTTTGAGATACTGATTGAGCTATGTCAGCACAGTTAAAATCAATTTATTTTAACATGAGGATACAGGGGTATATTAATTTTTATATTAACACCAATAAAGTAAACCTCAGCGCATCCAAATGTTATCTTGGCAGAATTTTCACCCATATATCGATGCAGCCTCAGCTCAGTATTATAAAACCATTTCTTTTGAAAAAAGTTCAGACCTTTAAAGTTTGTCTTTTAAGTTATTAAAATTGAATATTGTACATTAAATGTTTTCCATCTATGGTGGACTGAAATCATCGCTGGTATACAGCCAGTGTTACCACCACCCCCATGTTTCACATGGCACGAGGTTCTGTGTTTTCTATCCAAACAAAAACTTATATTTTGGTCCCATCTGTCCTCAAAACGTTTGTTACTACCAAACATATGTTATTTTCCTGAAGTTTGCTGTTTGACTATTTTGGAGGAAAAGGCTCAAAGTTTTGTATTGAATTAATTTTTCGGAATATGTCTCAGATTCGATGAATTGACCCTTTAACTCCTTTTAACTCACTTTGCAACCTTTCTAACCTGAAGAGCATCAATCTATATATTGGAGCCACAATACACAATTTTTTTTTTGGTTTGATTCCTTCATCTATTCTTTATATTTACATGGGGAACTTCTGTAAAAAATCCTGGAGTTACGACGCAGCTCTGTAAAATTTTCTAAAAGGGTTTTGCAAACTTTCCGTCCCAGCTGTGAACAACGCAGTGTCTTTTTTCTTGATAGCATCAGCCAATCCCTTCCTCTCTGATCAACTTGATGCCGTGCTTGGAGCTTAACCCACAGGAATGAAATCACCTGTGCTAATCTGTTGCCTAGATAAAGGCCAGACAGAAGACTGCATGGAGTGGACTTTATCTCATTATGCACCACATGAAAAAAAAAAAAAAGAAGTAGTGGTAGCTACATGTATACTGGCGATGCAGTGCATCACAACAGTGTTAATACCCAGATACTGTTTGCGTTCTTATGTTCTCTCATGTTTCAACCACAACATTATGTGTATGTTGATGGGATTCTATGTGACAGAAAAACACAAAGCAGTGAATAATGGCGAAGTGTATTCAGCCCGTTTAATTTATACAACAACATTTTGCTGCTGTTACAGTATTATGTCCTTTCAGTCACATCTTGCTCTGGACTTTGACTGGGCCGTTCTAACGCAGAAATCTAAACCAGCCTGCTGTAGCTCTGGCTGCTTCCTTACGATAGATCTGCTGAAAGTGAAACTCCACCCCATCCCCAAGTCCTTTGCAGCCTCTCACAGGTTTTGTTCACAAATTGCCTTGTATTTATAATTAGCTCCATCCCTCTTCCCACCTCTGACCAGCTTCCCGATCCAGATTGAAGAAAAGCGACCCATGATGCTACCGCTACCATGTTTTAACGCTGGGGTGATGTGTTCAGGATAATGTGCAGTGCTAGTCTTGTTCCACACGGTGTTTTGAACGTTAGCCAAAATATTACTTTTTTTTTTTTGTCATCTGACCAAAACACCTTCTCTTATTCATTTGCTTTATCCTCCACTTGGTTTACAGCTTTCTTCTCACCACTCACTCAATTATGGCTAGATCTGTAAAGCGTATACCTACCTGACGCTTGTCCCGTAAATACCTTCCTCCACCTGAGCTATGGATATCTACAGCTCCTCCAGGGTTATCACTGGCTGATTCTGTCAATAGAGCTCTCCACGTCCATCCTGTCAGTAAAGGGATGGCCATGTCGTGACACTTGTGCCATATTCTCTCCTTTTCCACACAAGTGGGCACTACTTTCTGTGTGTGTACGACTTTTGAAGACAACCTGTAGCTCATGGTATAATTTATTCGTCGAAGAAAAAGTGAAAGGGGCTGAATAGAAACGAACACCAGATTTTTATTTGCAAAAACACAATAGGGAAAAGATTAATGGAGATGAACACCGTACGACCAAACACAAAGGAGTGAGGACCAAGGAGGGGAAAAGAGAGGAGCGTCCCATTGTAGGCATTTCTATTTGAGCCGTAAACTACAGCAAAACTGACATGATTAGAGCGGGACGATAAAATCTACTACAGTAATTGTATCACATAAAACTTCTCTCTGGAGAAATTATCTTCTGTAAACCCCTCTGGGTGCTTTAATGCCGACAGTAAAATGAAGTGGCTTTTTTCTGATTATTTCGAGTATTTCTTTATTTCGAAAATAAGCCACCATGCCAGGGTGTTGTGCCCACGGCTGCAGCAACAGCACTGATAAAGCGATGAAGAGCGGCGTTTATTGTGGATCAACGAGTCAGTCGCTTGGACCAAGAGACGAACAAAACTTGGAGACCTACATTAAAAACTCTCGCTTGTGTGAGGTATGTGGGCTTTTTTTTTTTTTCTGAAGTCAGGGTTTCCCGCAGCGCTAAGTTGGCGGCCGCCTCGCCAAATTAAAAAAAAAAAAAAAAAAAAAAAAAAACGCGCAAAGCTTGTCTCTCCCCGCCAGTCCTCAACCGCTAAGCCGGGCATACACTGTAGGAGTTTTTCAGTGGTGGTACTAATATACATCTCAACTGTACGATGGAACCGCGGGTTTAAAAAGTTCACCGCTCACGATCTGTGCGGCGCGGCGCGGCGCTTGGACGCCACCGGACTGCGTGCCCCCCCTGGGACCGCTCGCTGTGGTGGCAGAGGCAGGCGAGCGACGGTGGGTGACAGGGACCCAGAGCAGGGGGTCGAGCCCAGCTCAAGCACCGCACCGGCGGCGCGGCACGGCAGGTCGCCCGGCCCGCCCCGCGAGCGGAGGCGTGCCGAAACAGGCGGCCAGCGCGTCGCGCGGACCGGAGCGCTTGCCCTCCCCCCGCCCCGCGAGCCGACGTCCGGTCCCCGCGGGTCCCGGGCGGGCGAAGGTCGCTTTGGGGATGCCTGCTCCCCTCCCTCCCTTGGCGCGGACGGAGAGGAGGGGAGGGCGCTCTCTCGTAGCTCTGCTTGAACAGCAGGATGCGCTCACGAAAACCTCACGACGGCCGACTGAATTTCAAACATGTTTGATTTTCACCGACCGTCCGATTTTTTATGTGAAATTTTCTTCTGGACTTCTTGCTTTATTTCATTGTGCTGTAGCATAATGTGTGTCTGATTTTTGTCCTATGGGACCAATTCTGGACTTCAAGACAGTAAAAGAGAAGTATACAGTTCACTTAAAAATGTCTCTCTCAAGTCTTATTAAAATGTAATATCAGCTTTTATGGATGCCTAGTAGGTGATCATCAACACTCAGTTGTGTTTTATTCAGAAAAACCTGCCTGAAGGGTATTAGAAGGTGCGAAACGCGCATAACATAACAGTGTTAAAGCGCCTGCCTGTGGCAAGTTTAGACCAAAATGGCGCCACTCGCTGAGTTGGCGCAACTTTCATTTAAGGGACTTTAGGTTACTATACAACTTACCTTTTCATAATACTCTAATTTACTGAATATAACTGACTGTACATCTAGGTATTTTAGTCTGCAAATTAGCAAAA